>NC_092578.1:2992500-3240000 GCF_037975245.1 Apostichopus japonicus
CAGTGATGCGCTGTGCTTCTATATATATATAAAACCTCGCGTGGACCGCAAGCTCAGAGAAATATGCATGTACAAATACCAATGTACTAAAACGTTATGTGCCGAAATAGGCCTTCAAAAGGCTCCAAATCACGCCTTTCATCAAAGCGGTTAAAACTTGTCCTGATTTGTACGTTTCCGAGAGTTGGGTTATTACAAATCAGGAGCAGTGGTACCGAGAGCCACTTTGGTGCCCCTGTGTAAAATATGTCACCGGGTTTCCACTTTTGAAAGTCTTCACTGTTTGTCGTACTTAATGAAAATGGGAATATATTTTATCCTTATTTCATGTATCTGCAGGCCTCCTATTGACCCCGTCCTCGGGGTTTTATACTCTTGACTCCCCCTTACCCCCCCCCACCCCACTCTCTTTCTCTTTTGTCAGATATGGTCAGGGGCAAATCAATTGGGGTATGCCGGGTGCAGTAATGGGAACATAAACAATAAACAACTTACTCTTCCTAAGACTGGTCTTCCGATTCGGTCTTCGTTAACTACCCCATCTGACGCAAATAACAATACAAAAAGTCTTTTTAAGAATGAAAATAGGAACAGCATTAATTTTGATATGTTGTAAAACTTTAATAATCACTACTAGCAGTCGAAGTCATGTTTCCATGCCATTTATTGTAATAGTTTTATCATTTTTATGGTTTCGATGATAATCGTAACGTAAGTCATGCAGACGGATGAGTGTGGGTGCGGGTGCGCGTGTGAGGGTGTGTGTGACGCATTGCTTGTAAATACGATATCTCAAGAAGAGAAGCTTGGACCAATATCATATTTGGTGAGTAGGTGTACCACATTAAGTAGAAAAACCTAATTGTTTAAAGAAGAGGTCAAAGTTTATTTGGGGTCACCAGGGTCCAAATTGTAAAAACCTTGTCAACACGATATCTCAAGAAAGGAAGATTGGACCAATATCATATTTAGTATGTAGTTGTGACACGTTCAGTACAAGAAGCATATTATTATTTTATATATATATATATATATATATATATATATATATATATATATATATATATATATATATATATATATAATATATATATATATATATATATATATATATATATATATATATATATATATATATATATATATATATATATATATATATATATATATATATATATATATATATATATATTCAGTTCTTTAACATTAACATTAAATATCAGTTTCAAAGTTTGAAAGCATTTAACATAAGCTGTCGTACATTTTGCTTTTCAATTTTATTGAATTAAAACAACCTTCTGAGATGATTTTGATAATTGCGGTAAATCTCGTGATCCTGTTCGATACGAAAATCCAAGAGGCTGACTTTAGTGTTTCATGTCAGACATAGAAGTAAAGAAAGAAAATCCTTTCCCATTTGCTTTAGTCATTTGGTGAAAACTGATTTAGAAATGTGTGTGGCCGAACAAATGATGATATTGATATCGAATTCACATATTATTTGCTGATTCATATTCACTCTATAGATTTGGGGGGGGGGGGGGATTAAAGCATCAAAAAGAAAGGAATTTCAAAAATGTTTGGAGGGTATCTTTAATGCGATTTCTTGCCTGTTTATGTTGTACATTAATAGACGTAGGTATTATTGCTGACAAAAATATTAACGTTAAGCCAGTGGCGAGGTTAGTCGGCGTATGGATCATTCGATCAGTCGGGCATTTTTGCATTCGAACTGTCTTGAAAGAATAACACCACTCCTACAGGCCCAGTACGCCCTTCCATAAAGCCCCATATACTAGTACCTAACTCAATCGGGTGGCCATTCAGAATATGTTACCCCCTCCCCCTCCCCCTTAACCCTCCATCCGCCACCTTTGAAATCCTGCGCATGCGCCACTGCGGTAAGCTATACAGGGAAGCATTATAAATATCAAAATTGACTTGGATGGCTAAGGCAATTGTCTGGGATGGCCCAGTACCGCCAATATACGTTATACTGTTCGGCCTTACTTTAATCTCTCTAATGTGGAATTACTGTGTAGTTTTAATACGGTGTACGCGTGAAGTCCAAACTAACTCCGCCATTTAGTAGGAAGTACTCCAAGCTATGAGGAAGGAAATATTTGACCAAAGTAAATTCCATATTCCGTATAACTAAAATAAACTATCCGTACTGAAAGTGATTTGAAAGCTTTTAACTTAATGAAGGCGTTTGATTTAGTGTAAAAAATATAAGAGACGCTAAGCTTAAAGGTATGGTAAGGACATATTCCGCATGATGCCGGAAGGCGACGGGTTTGATTAACTGAAGAAAAAAAAATCAAACCTACTATACAAGGCGGTAAATCCCAAAGAATGAGAATTCATTCTTTGTGATTGTCCAAGATTATCACTTCTTTCGAGGAGTGACTTTCACTCTTATCAAAGAGTGGCTTTTTACCCAAATACAGCTCTAAACCAGAGGGTATACTTTTACTCTATTTTTTGGAGCTAACTGTGTATGATTCCACACTAATGAAGCAGTATAATTCGTGGACACTCTATATATAAGAATATCTTGATTTGTCACTCTTGGTATTGTGTTGTTTGTTACTATACTATATGCAGTTTATTGACAGTACGGTTACAGATATTATAAATGTTATTTCACATGTTAATTCACATGTTATACAAAACAAGTACCGTAATGATTCGAATTTTTAAACAGCTACTGAAATACAAAATAAAATCATCATTTTTTCACCAAATTTAAGAATTATAATTCTATATTCAGAAATCTCTCACATCAGGGGGATAATAATTACTGAACGTGTTAAATTGACTATATACTTGTACCGTGTTGAATTTTTTTTTTCGCAGTTATACAAAATAAAAACTCGATATTTTCTGCATCGTCATATTTGTGTAATCACTAAGATGCATGATCGCAGTTTGCCAACAGAAAGATCGTGTGTAGAACTAAAATGAAACAAAACACCACAATTTATCTTCCAAACATAATTGTCCTGTTGTCATTCCAGCTGTAAAGACTCCCCCAGACCGCGTTGTTGCCTAGTAACAAGGTTGTAAACAAAAAAACTAATAATACCATAAAAGCAACAAGTTACTGTTGCTAACATTAACTCAATTAATGTCCTTTGAAGCAACTGATGGCGTCATAACGCTGGAAACGGAGAAATCAACGTATGGTACAGTTTGCAACGTTCTATCTATCAACTTCAGTTTTGAATACGATATGATATTTATATAATATATAGTTAAATCTTGTATGTAGTAAAGATAACCAAATAAAACATCAAATAAAATAAGACATTTCAAATAACGGTCATTCATTTTCAAGTGTTGTTTAAGCATTTCACTGGTGCGAATTCAAAACATTTTCATTCACTAAAACATATAATTTGGCTAATTTAATATAAATAAATAATAAATAAATAAATAAGAAAACAGCAGGGTCAGCGAGTGTTCCAGACCTTCTGAATAGTATTCATCCTACTAAAAATATGCAGCGCGAGATGTACTTTATTTTACCCCTCAACTTGATGTGTTGAACGAGAAACACATATACTTCACTGGATTCTCCATATTTCGTGAGCTGGACACTTTTCATAACAGTATACTATATCCACGCTTTATAACAAAATTGAGGAAAAATCCAAACTTTATAAATATTTATCATTATATTATCATTATTAGCAATGAAAATAACTTCTTTTTTTCGAGATAATAACCTGCATTGAATAGGCCTAGCCTTTAAAGCTCATTCAGATGCAAGTTGGGTAATTTTTTTTTTATAGTTTTAACGTCTTTTTTTTCCAAAATAAATGTTGTCTTTTCGAGAAAGTAACCGCCATTGTATATAGCCTTAATATACGTACGTACGAATGGAATTTAATCAATACACGATTCAAAAGAAAAACCAAACGGTTGTAAAAATCAAAGACTGGACCGGCCTAGCGGAGGGTTTGAAAATCGAAAAGCACTTGTGGAGTCTTTGAGCAATGCTAAATGTCATCAGTATATCGAAATATGAAAGAAAGTTAGTAAATGATCACTCAAACATGAAACGTCAACTTCTGTTTCCGACTGCCAATCTTATCTGAGTTGATATCACCCCCCCCCCCCCCCGCCCCACCGAGACCTTTAATGGCCTCATTGATCTCCCCTTCAATTGCAGTGACTACTTGGTAGACGTAGTAAAGGAAAATACTTTAGCATTCTAAATAAAAATCGGGCAAAATAGGCCGCTTAAATACTGATGGCCTATATTCACGATTGTTTCAAATTATCGATAAAACTCACCTTTCCTTTTGACGTTTTCAAGCTCTTTGTGAAGACTTTGCGAATTAGCATGCGTAGCATGAAAGTTTCCAGATGGAGAAATAGTGATAAAGAAAATGAGAGAGAAAACCGACAGGGCTCCGAAAATTTTGAAAACTGTCTCAAGGTTTCGACCGTATAACCTCATCATGTTGCCCTATTTCGCTGACTTCTCGTGTATGTACCGTTCCGATCAAAATATTTACGTACACATGCATGCATGCATACGGCGAATTTTATATTAATTTCTTTCATACAAAGAATTCTTCGGCATAGACTACTGTGTAGTCTGTGGATCGATGAAGTAAGTCGTTGCTGTGCCGTCTATACAGCCAGGGAAGCATATGCGAACGGTTTGTTCTTCGTCTCAATACTTACGCAGGGTATATCCTGTATACAGGTGGTATTACCTAATACCACTGCACTAAACGAACCTAGCAGATATAGAATGCCTCCATCACAGGGGAGTTTGAGGTCACGGCTGTTGCGAACACAGAAAACCGGTCATGACCCCCGCCACCCCCCTAAATCATAATAATAAAAAATACGACATATCGCAACAAGGGTGAAAGGTTTTATATCTCCATGGTTTTATATACAGTTCGATAATTTATTTCAGACATGGAAACATGTTAGCTCCAAACATGATCGTGTCTAAAATAGTTGTCAGATGCTGTCATTCCGGTCCAATTTACTACTGAACAGCGCCCTCGTCTATATATGAGACTAGAGCCAGGCACGTTGCGAGGAATTTGCCAAGGGAGGGGCGAAGCCTGTAGGCAAAGTATCTAAGCTTAGCGCCACCATGAGTTGGCGCGAAACGAACAAGAAAATTTTGGCCGAAAATGCCTCCTAAATCGCAGTGGAAATGGCACTTCCCAGGCCTTGTAAGTTGCATCTAAGCACTAACTATTTTGAAATTACTAGCGATATCATAATTTTTGTTTACAAAATATGCTCAAGGGGGCGGGGAGGGGGGGGGGAGGTGGCTACGTGCCTGACTAGAATTAGTACTAGTATAAACTGTTATCGAGGCTCCCATGCATGTGAGGCATTCTGTTTGAATTTGCTAGTGGTGAGTTAACAAATATATATTATCATAGTTTGCAGGTTAAATCGACCTTAAAATGAAATTTTAAAGTATATATATGTATATTATTTATTTATTTTAATCTTGGTATTTTGCTGTGCCATTTCGAGGCTTAAATTCTATAACAGAAAATTAATTAAATGAGAAGAGAGAGAGGGAGCAAACATCATTTTGACACATTTTTTTGTTGACGATTTTCATGTCATTTATACTGATGCATGAAAGTACTTCCATTATGTTTTACTTATTATGTCAATTTTAACAGAAAACATCTGAAGCAGTATGACATCACGATATGTGTTATTTTTTCTTCCTCTCAATGCTTCATGCTTCAATGATTTATTTGTTACATAGATGAGTTGTTCTATCCGACGATATTTGTGGAACAACCGAAATAATCCTGCTATCTAGAGTTAGGATAGTAATGCATTGATCAATCAATCAAATGAAAACTCTTGAACATTTGTTGTGAAAACTCATTTATTTATTTATTACTTTATTGCAGTATTGTCATTTACAGCTTAAAACTTGATTCCTTTTTACAAGTTGCAGAAAATTTCACTTTCAATATTATATTAGTGTTAAGTGACGTGTTTATATAGCTTCTATCCACGTTATAAATGTATTTATCGACAGTCTTAGCTCACGCAGTGTCGTAGAATGTTTTGATGACGTCATGTTTATCTATTGATCGGGTGTCAAGGTCGATGTATCCCTACAAGGGGAAGATAAAGAAAAAATGGTTACCAAAACTTTTTTAACTTTACAAACTGTCGCTTAACTTCTTACTATCCCGCCAAAAACGGTCTATACAGCAATTACCAGGTGGAGTAGAGTGAGGAAAGCACAGGGAGAGAGGTGGGGGGTGGGGTTGAGGTGGGGTCAAGGGGTAATCTCTTTTGTGTCACATGGTCTCGTCATTGTGTTGAGCCTTTCTATATTCGCCGCAGAACATATATACGTAGCCTTTGGACCAAATTAATCACGTATTAAGTCATTAAATTAATAAGAGAGGCTATGAAAATGATTAACTATGTATTCTAATATGATTAAAATTCCTCAAAATTACAACCTACTTTTTTAAAACATATTTCACTTACGGTTTTGACATAATTATATATGATATACATCCACATCTAATCGAGAAACTTGTCTTTCAAATATTGCTGACATTGCAGAAAGCTAATCGTTCACTTCATTTTCGTATCATCAAGCCAAGCTTTTATTATTTAAATGTTGATCCCCCCACCCTACCCCCTACTCAACCCCACCCAACCCCCTTGAAACGATAGATCCAAACATGGATTCTGTAGGCTAACATACCTTTCGTCACTCTCACTTCCATCTTCCGTTATATTTCCTAGTTTTTCCATGCTGATGGATCTTAGACGTTTCTCAGCCGTTTCGGACATTCGTCTTCTCATTTTAGGGTAGTCTTTTAGTACTTGCAAGAGAAATATCATATATTAATTGCTTTTAATGTGTATATATGTATATCATATGTCCAATTGAAACAATAATTCACTTCACCTACGTAACAACTTAAATAAGACACAAACCCTTCCATCATCATTGCCTGTGTGATAGAGATAACTGTCATGTAGAACTCCCCCCCCCCGGCCCACCTCATCCCAGCCAGCTGGAGACACAAACCCAATCATTTATCATCAATCTGTTTGATAAAGATAAATGTTATGAAAGACCCCCCCCCCCCTCCCCGGCCCACCTCATCACATCCAGCTAGAGACACAAACCCAATCATCATCAGTCTGTTCGATTGAGATAAATGTTATGAAAGAAGCCCTCCCCACCCCCTCCCCCCTCCGGCCCCTCATCCCAGCCAGCTAGAGACACAAACCCAATCATTGTCATCAGTCTGTTTGATTGAGATAAATGTTATGAAGAACTGCCCTAAATAGCTTAGAAAAATCTTACTCCATTTGGGAGTTACCACATATATCATGATCCTTCCACACAAAACAAGATGGAAGACTTTATCAAGGTCTAATTATGACATCATCGAGCCGTATGTGTTTCAAATCATTACATTTCTTCTTCATATATTGCAATGTATATTTTCTCTAATGGAAGCGGATTTGGCCGAAATGTTGAATCTAACATATTGAAGCTATGAGCATAACCAAATAATGACATTGGTTTCTGCATTGTCAACAATTTTAACATTTCCATCTTGAAATTATGAAAAGAAAAACTAAGAAGGAAGTATGAAAGGTTCACAGATTCAAGTGGCAATATATAAGACATCACAGATTAACAAAATGGCCGCTCTCAGACACGACTTCGAAACCATAGGATATCTTCCAAACGGAACAACATATTTTTCAAAAGCTGTTTTGGGGCCTCGGCGGAGTTTTTCACCACAAAAAACATATAACATATATAAGCTCAAGGATGATGGGTGGGTTTGTATGTGCTGAGAACTACAAAGGATATTCCAGTGACCGAATTTCGAATATTATTTTTTTCTTTCCTCTATATTGTATTTACATACTTGTGCACTGATGGAATTAGAATTTCAACAAATTGTGAAATTTCTGGGTACTTCGACTATTCATTTCGAAATTTCGACGCTGTATTTTCCGATATTTAGAGATGTTGAATCTGAAGGGAAAAAATCCACTTTTGATATCTTAACATACTTTAAAAAAAAGTCATTTTGGAGTTTAATGAAATTGTTGTTTTTATGAGGAATTTCTACAAATTAGTCAAACTTGAAAGATACTCATTTCCTATTTTATTTCTACTTTTCTCACATTACACAACAATTTCTCAATTAGCAAAGATTCTATCAAAGTGTCATGACAAGATGGCTGAGTTTATTGAGAGAAAAATAAATGCTCGAAACAAAAGCTACCATGACTTCTGAAAGCATGTATGCGACATTTAAAGACGACAGTATAATGTTCCAAAATATGCTAGAAAAATCAGCTAATGGTCACTGATGCCGCCCAAATCTACTTGTAGTATAAAGATACCCTCAAAGCATGTGTTGCCCCAAACTGAGATTTTTGTTTTATCTAATTGAACACTCCCCACCGAGTCTGTACTAAATTAGGTATATAGTGAGAGTACAAACCAAACTCAAGAAAGTAGTTTTGAAAACGTGAGGTAATTTTCTTTTTTATCTTTTTTCGTTTAGCTATTTTAGCAGGCTACAATGAGTGTGGTGATACTGATGAAATTAACATTCTACCTTAACAACTCCCTGTGTATATGATGGTTTGAAGTTTTGTTTGACATTTGGAATTTTAATTCGATCAATCTTTGTGAGGGAAAAGTGCCTCGTCATAATTATTGGTTTATATAATACGCATTAGTCCCTCAAAATGAACTTAAGACTGTCAAACCTTATAGAGGTTTGGGCATCATGTTTGCAATGGAAAGTACAATGCGACCCAAAGCAAGGAACAATTTAGCGTCGGTCCGAAAACTAAGGTGGCAGCCCCCAGCTGTGGGTCGCTAAAAACAAACAAAAAGCTCAGTGGGTCGCGGTATTTTTGCCAGACGTCTGCAAGTGTATCTACAGTTTTCGAAGCTTGCCGACGTCCATATAGGCCAAGCTAACGTTCTTTCATTCTGAGCACATGTAGTCTACAGGGTGGGGGTCTGGTGGGTCGTGGCTCAGTTCTCAAGGAAGCTCTTGGGTCGTGGGCCTATTAGAGCTTGTAGGGGGATGGTCTGTTAGGTCGTGGCTCAGTCCTCAATGAAGCTCCTGGGTCGTGGGCCTATAAAAGCTTGCAGGGTGGGGGTCTGATGGGTCGTGGCTCATTCCTCAGGGAAGCTCCTGGGTCGTGGGTCTATAAGAGCTTGCAGGTTGAGGGTCTGGAGGGTCTGGAGGGTCGTGGCTCATTCCTCAAGGAAGCTCCTGGGTCGTGGGCCTATAAGAGCTTGCAGGGTGGGGGTGGTCGTGGCTCATTCCTCAATGAAGCTCGTGGGTCGTGGGCCTATAAGAGCTTGCGGAGGGCTACTGTAAAGCATCAAGTGCACGAAATGCGTCTCAAATTTACCAGTCTCGATTTGATTTGATTTTTTATTTACCTGTGTTGAAATCTTCTCTGCTTAGTCTATACGTGTCACAAATTGTTGAAGCAACCACGTCAGCTACTCGTCGTTCGTCAGAGCTGAGAAGAGAAATTTCTGGCAATAAAAAGAAGAAAAAGAAGAACAATTAGAGGGGGAAAAAAGGGATTTCGTAATTTTTGCCTTACATGTTGTGAGTAGTCATGAAATATATTTGCACTAAAAAATTATGACTTTACTTGAAAATCTTTGTTAGTTTTATTAACAGAAATAAAAAATAAAAAAGGAAAATACGATGTAAATACGATAAATAAAGCCAAACCCATCTTGTTGTTGAGATAAACTCATTTTATATTTAATTCCTAATAAAATGATTCAATATCAAAATATAGGTGAATATTCTAAATATGAGTTGATCACACAAAGAAATACGCATGTAACTTGAGTCAGGCGGCTGCCCTTTACGAGGGCTCATTTGCGTAATGTAAGACAGCTATAGGACATGTATTGTACGTCATTCTACGTCATATAAAGATCTAAAAGAGTAATAAACTCTATATGAAATATCAAATTTAACAAAAGAAGGAAAAGGGGATAGCTTTTACTTCCGTCCTAATGAAAGGAATTTGAGAGGTAACATTTCTTGACTGAAATAAACAAGAACTTTATTAACGAAGAGAATAAAGATGTTATATGTTTTTATTAAACTTAAAGAAAGTTTTTTTTACCTCCAAAATGATCACCATCACATAGTGTATTGACAATTCTTCCATTGACTTGAATGACCACGCTACCGTGCTCGATAAAGTACATGGAGTTACCACGACTACCAGCTTTAATGATGACGTCATCTTTCAGGTAAACTTCAAAATGCAGTTTTTCTAATACGTCATCGACAAATTCTGGTTCCCCTTGACTAAAGAAATCGACTTTGCTGAGCAAGGATCGAAGGTGATGCTGAAGTATTGCCTGAAGATATAATCAAGGAAACAATAATACTAATAGTAGCAACAGTAGTAGTAGTAGTAGTAATATAATGACACTGAAGAATTCAATGTACTTTTGAGCTAACTTCAACTTGAATCTTTCGTGAAGGTAACACAACACGTACAATTTGTATACCCTTAAAAGGCGACACAAATCCAAACATCATCATTGGTCTTTGCGATACAGCTAACTGTGATGAAACAACTTGAAATTTACAAAAAAATGAAAATCTTGATGTCTTCTTTTCATCTTGTAAATTTCACAGGTTTATTTAAAAAAAAATTTTACACACAAGTTTTGGGTAAATTGGATTGTGCAGGAGATATGACCGTGCTTCTACTTCAAAGGTATCGTTGTCTCGTTGCGCTTCTCGGCCTTTTGGCTAAGATCATGTGTAGCATCTGTTCCCTTTCGAGGGGAATGGTGATGCACACCCGACGATGATCACATAAGTCACAGTCCCGATGCAAGGGGACTGTGGTTGAGAGCGGATCAGTCGTTCGGTAGTTTGGTAGTTTGGTTTTCGTGCCAAGGTTCTTTCCTGGGCGACTTTTTCTTACAAATAAATTACATTTATATAGCGCTTAATACAGCGTTTCAAAAGCGCTTTACCAAGTAGGAAAGAGACAAAGGAAACCAAGGAAATAAAGAAACTAGGAATCAAACAGAAATATTTTAAGTTGTCTCTTGAAAATACAAAGGGAAGGAGAGTCACGAACGCTCCAAAGAGAAGGCGCAGCGACAGAAAAGGCACGATCGCCATAACGAGTGCGGGTACGTGGACCAGGAGTTAATTGCAAATGCGCATGATAGGAAGAGCAAAGCGTAACTGTAGGTGACCCACGCAAAATGAATTGTTATATGTTATGTAAAATCCCCCTCCTCGGCCACACAGACAAGCCATGAACAAAGTTCTTTTCTGCTTTCCCCCCCCCCCCTTCTCTTTAGAGTAGAGTCCTAAGGGAAGGGGTCATTTATGTTAATATGGGGCTCATCCCGGCAGGAGTACCATATTGTTCATAATTAATGCTTTAGAGAAATTCCTTATATTCTCACCCGCAAGTCTCTCCCAATACCCCCCCCACCCCCACCACCCCACCACCCCTCAGCTGCCCACCAGTATCAACGAGGCTGGTCGGTAAGAGTGTTTACATATAAGACCCTTTGAGACAAAAAAATAAATAAATAATCAACAGAAATCAAAAAGAGAAAGATAATTTATTTCTTCGGAATCTAGCTCCCACTCATAAATGCATTCAATTCCTTTCAGGATGACATATTCTAATTGTTAAGTTGTTTATTGCTTTGTGAAATATACTAACATATTTCCGGACGAAGTGAAACATAATCTGTAGACTCTTTCAAAAAGGTCAATTGGGAATTTCTTTAGTCGTTTCCTTCGCTCTCTCTCTCTCTCCATTTTTTTTTTAATTTTTTTTTTATTTCCTACTTTTTTCTTCTTGTTGTATCTTTTCCGTTCCAAGTATTTTCGAGAGCGACAAAACGTCACCTAGTAATAGCACATTTTTTTTCAAGATGCAAATAACTTATTCGAAGCGTTGAATTCAAATGTCTGCTTTCGCAAGTTCTTGTTTTTATTATTATTAGTTAGCGGGAATTGGATGCGGGCTGATGAGAAGGCAAATCCGTGAAACATTTTGTAAGTAGCAAGGTAGAGACGATTAACATTACGTCCTTTTACAGTAAATTTTAGTTAATTTTGGTAACTTTTGTTACGAGTTTGGAGGCCATACCAATGTATTTCATTATCTGGACTATTTTTATTTCAAATAAAGAATAAGACGATTTTTTTTTTAAATTTTCATTTTTTGATTTTGTTTACATTTTGATTAATACTGATATCATAAAGTTGTCTGAATGACAACGAAGTGATAGCAGCAACTGAACAGAAACAAGAAATAATTTTTCAAAAACCCTTCATGAACATTTCTGGTCGAATGTGTTAATGTGACCATATAAATGATATCGCATTTCGAGTAAAACCAGGTAAGTTTGTTAAAATTATCTTCCAAACGCAAAAGACGGTCGTCGTGCGAACAGGACAGTACTGTAGAGGGCATGATTGAAACGGTACAGAAGTAATGTTTTATAACTTTCAGCCTATAAATAGAATCATTGATTTCGGTAGGTCCATCGAATGAGCTCGAGTCCTCCATGTAAAGGAAAGCTTCGTTCGTTCGTTCGTTCGTTCGTTCGTTCGTTCGTTCGTTCGTTCGTTCGTTCGTTCGTTCGTTCGTTCGTTCGTTCGTTCGTTCGTTCGTTCGTTCGTTCGTTCGTTCGTTCGTTCGTTCGTTCGTTCTTTCGTTCGTTCGTTCGTTCGTTCGTTCGTTCGTTCGTTCGTTCGTTCGTCATACATTCATTTAATGAATGTTCATTCATTAAAATTCATTTATTCAATCGTTCATTCATTCGTCTGTTCGTTATTTCATTCATTCATTCGTTCGTACGTTATTTCATTCATTCATTCGTTCGTTCATTCGTTTGGTCTTTCGTTCAATCGATCATTCATTCATTCATTCGTCCGTTCGTTATTTCATTCATTCATTCGTCCGTTATTTCATTCATTCATTCGTCCGTCCGTTATTTCATTCATTCATTCGTCCGTCCGTCCGTTATTTCATTCATTCATTCATTTATTCGTTCGCTCATTATTTCATTCATTCAATCGTTCATTCATTCATCCGTTCGTTAATTCTTCCATGCATTCGTTCGCTCATTCCAGCGTTCATTCACTCATTCGTTCATTCAATTGTTCGTTCGTGATTTTGGTCGCTCATTCACCCATTCATACATTCATCCGTAAATTCATTCATTCATTTTAATTTGGCTGTAAAGTCAACATGGATGGATTAAGGGCATAGTCGGAATCTTTGCAGTGATTCTAGCAACCTTATCTGTTTATTTATATTCATTCCTTCAACCATCAATCCACTCATCCATTCACTAATTTATCCATTCCTTCATATTGTGCTTTGAACTCAGCCTTTAAAGATGCTGATTGTCTCCAGTCTCATAATCATATTCAACGTCAACGGAATTCCATAAGATTCACAATTGATTCTTCAGCAAAACGAGAATAAAAAGAACTCGGTTGATCGTGGAATGACTCATGTTCCCCATCGACCCATACCCCCCCCCCCCCTCGAAAGAAAAGAAAAAGCTAAAGAAAGAAAAAAAAAAAGAAGCATGAGGCTATTTAAGTAATAATGTGTCTCTTCTCTTTTGTCTTCACCTGACCAGCCTCCTGTAGAGTTTGGACAGGTGAGTGTACATTACCTTCACTGAAAGCAAAAATGTTGAGTATATCCTCGAACCAAGAAAAAAAAAACATAGTGATTGCATTTTCTGAAATCTCTGGATTTCTTCAAACATAAATGTCTTTCATACGAAGTAACCAGAGTCTGTGAATCTCTGTAAGAGCAAACCGCGACTGCTTCGGATCGGTAATTAAATACATTTTACGAACGCTTCAACTAAATTAATAGTTCCTTTTCACAACTCTTTTTTTTTCAGTCCAAATTTACGAGGGGGTCTGTTCCTTGACGGAGTTATATTGTTAGGCTGTGCAGATACGACTGCCATATATGATCTTCACGTTTATACCCGTTGTGTCTTGTTGGGAAGAAATCGATCTTACGGTATTGCTATGCCCTATTTTCGCTCTTGATTAACACCATCTAAAAGTGCAGTTCAGCGATTGAATAGAAAAAAGACATTGATCTACATGCGGGGTGTTAATGTATATATACCGTATATGTACGGGTATGTATATCATGGTACGGTAGCATGCAGTTATATACGGTTTGGGGTACTTCGAGGTGACCAAAAAGATAAATAGCACAACCCTCTTTCCCCAACCCTCCTTCCCCACCCCTCCTTCCTCACCCTTCCCTCCCCATTCCTCCTTACCCATCCCTAACGAAAGCAAACACATACACACAGCAAACTTAAACATGTACATCTGAACAACCTTATCTCATATTCAAGCTCTTTTCGTCTAACCGTAAGTTAAGCTTCCGTTTATAGGGTATCTGCTTTATCGGGTAACCGTAACATACCCTTCTCAGGAGCCTGATTACACGTTTAACCGTGGCTTACCTTCCTGAGGGATGTGATTACTCGTTTAACCGTAAGTTACCCTCGTGATGGGAGGTGATTAAATAATCGCTTTACTATAACTTACCCTCCTCAGGTAGTGTGATTGCTCGGTTAACCGTATAAGTTACCCTCGTGATGGGATGTGATTACATAATCCCTTTACCATAACTTTCCCTCCTCGGGAGATGTGATATCTCGGTTAACCGTAAGTTACCCTCATGATGGGATGTGATTAAATAGTCGCTTGACCATAACTTACCCTCCTCAGGGGGTGTGATTGCTCGGTTAACCGTCATGATGGGATGTGATTAAATAATCGCTTGACCATAACTTACCCTCCTCGGGGGGGGGGGTGGGAGTGTGGTTGCTCGGTTAACCGTAAGTTACCATTGTGATGGGACGTGAGTAAATAATCGCTTTACTATAACTTACCCTCCTCAGGGGGTGTGATTGCTCGGTTAAGATGGTCTCTTCATCGAATAGCTTCCGTTGATACCTGTGATCGTAGTATTCGAGTACCCGACGCTGAATCTTTAAGGGTATCCGCCGGTATCGCATATATTCCTTCACCTGGTTGATCTAAGATATAGGACGGGAAACCAATGAAACTAAACTATCTTCCGCAAAAAAGAAGAAGAAAATAAATGTAAAATTAACTAGTTTTTGCTTGCTTGGGTTGTTGTTTTGTTTTCTTTAAATTACAGTTTCAATGTAAAATATGTAACTTTGTATGGGCCAACGAGTCCCTAATCAATTGTCCTCACCGACCCTCCTGACCCCCTTCCCCCTAATCGAAGTTTACATGATGATTAATGTTTACCTGAAAATTCAAAAGGGACATATCCAAAGACTACCATACAGTCTTATCTCAAAACTTACTGTTGATATATGCATGTATATGGCCAACATATTAAACTTCAAAATCTTGTAATTGTATAAAGCTCTTAACTTCGATTGAAATGTTGGTTGTCAATTTTTTGCTGACGTCACTACAAAACAGTTTGCCGTAGGCGAGACGTGAATATGTGACATAAAAGAACCTCAAATGACTGCACTGCCTTACTAGCGACCGACATTTTCGTCAAGTCTTTCGAATGGAACCGGAAAACGAGATTGCTCTACGGAATACCACGAATGCATGGTAACGTGTTTTCTGTTAACTCTATTGCATGTTTGACCCCGATAGTCATGTAGGTACCTACAAAGTGAGAGCGCATATGAGCGCCGTGACAGGCTCAGACGACATTCATTCATCATGGATTAATAATTTCTATAGAGAATAAATCTGAGTCTGAATAAATGGAAATTGTCATGTTCAAAGTTTAAAACAACGAGAGAGACAACTTTAATTTAAAGTCAAGTGATATTTTATTCATAAGTTATAATAACGACAACTCTCGACATTATAGCTGAGGATATATAGCCTAACAGTAACTTTCCTCTATACTATAAACACTCAGATTGGGGTAAATCGAGATCGTCCTGTTCCATAGAGAAATAACTTCAAATTCAAATGATACCAAGTCTTGGCTATATAACACCTATAATGAAAACAATACTTCTCATATCAGTTTATGTAAGGTTAATATGAAAGAAGCATCATTGCTTTACTTTTCATTTTTTTTTTAAATCTAAACTTTGGTTTATTGAACTCCATAGATTGATAACACATGAGTACTGTAACCCATACGAAACCCTATGCAGCCCTCGCACGATACGCGATCCAACGACTTACATCAAATCTTCTTTCTACGTTGATAATTTAGATTACTATAAGTGACAGGGCGTGTCATTTTCAAGGAGAGAGTGTTCCCCCTGCAGACGTTAAATATTTTTCCACTTAAAAACTTTGAAACATTAGATTTGGATGCATCTTTGATATCTTTATACCTTTTCATTGTATAGTCGTCCAGATGCGTCTACAGAGAGTAAAAGCGTAGACATGTTACCGATGAAAAGTGCGTAGAATGATGCCCCCAACACTATACTGAAGGTGGTTGTCCATAGATCGCTTAAGTTTGCTGGAGGAAATCTACCGTAGCCGATACTCAACATGTGGCACATCGACTTAAAGAAAGACCACGAGTATTGCTCCCATTTTGAAGCATTCTGACGAGTAAAGCAAAGAAACAAGTCAATAATAAGTTCATTGATTTCATTTGAATTTTTATACTTGACTTATCGCATTGTTTATTTCTTTATTTTTTAATTTGGTTGATATTTTTTCTCATTTGACACGAAAATTGATCACCAAGCTACTTTTTTTTTCATTATAACATTTGAATGTAGTTACCATAAGTAACTTACATTAGTATTTTAAGCAAGTGTTTTAATGATATGTCGTCACATGTGGAACTTGTGTATATTTGACCGTCATATTGAGTTTGCGCACTAAGTGATCCAAGCTGACTCGAAGTAACATGTTATGAATCGCCGTTAATAACTCATTTTCCGTAACCGAAGAAAGTTCGACAAGGCAATCGTGGCAATATGATCCCTATACAGGTATCGGTGTACTGACTTAAAAACTACATATATTTTACCGCTAAAGGCTTCCGTCATATTTTCAATTACTATAGTTTATTTTAATCACAAAACTTACTTTCAGCCCATTTATCATGACCCAACAATCTTCTGGAAAGTCTTGGTAGAAAGGAATAAGAAACTGTATACAGCCGTTCCAATGTGAAATTAAGAGAACGATCAACACAAGATGAACGATGCGAATTACAGCTCCTTCAACATTTAAAATCTGTCAAAAGGGTGGGGGGGGGGTGGAAGAGAGAGGAGAGAAAAATAAGTGTTAAGAAACTGTTAAGCTAGGTCTGACCTATCGATCCTAGCAGGATTTTCTTCAGAGGTGAGAAATCGGGAGATAGTTAATATAAAATATACTTCCTCTTTGCTTTGTAAGAAGCAATTACATTATTCTTTCGTAGATCAGCCTACACACGGGGTTTTTCTTCTTTGTGAATGTATAGCTCGAACTTATTTCTTTTAGACACTATAGGGTATGTTCAAGCCTACTTGTATATGGCAATCATCGAATTGTATACTTTTTTGTGTGTAAATGAATGTATGTATGTAATTTAAGATCCTCCTGCAAGCACGAACCCGCGAATAAGCCATCATTGGCTTATCAAAACTGCAAGCTGCCCGAAATCAGTCTCTTAGATTCATATTTAACTCTGTAACTGGACGACATACATTAATCTTGGAGTGACTCGAACTCGGGACCTTATGATTGAAAGGCACCGGCGTTAACCACTGAGCTAACACTCCTTAAATTTAAAAAAAATGAACTTCCTCACGGGAAAGACCTATAGTTGTGAAATACTCGACAAGCAAAACGGCATTGTTTAACGATCAGCATAAAATCCTGCAGTAGCGAAAGTCAACCTAAAGTGTGTGTTTGAAAGTACTTACCTCTTCCAGCCTAGACACATAGCGCATAAGTCTGGTTAAACGTAGTAGGCGTAATAAGCTGATGACCTTGGCAAGTCTAAAATTGAACAGAATATTACAAAACCAAATAATTTCTTGCCTTAATCTTTGTTCAATTTGAACAACCCACTCCAAGTGATCTGTAAGAATTCAGTTTATTTAAAGTGGGGGACCGGGGGGGGGTGTAGCGGAGGGAAGGGGTTGGCGTCGTAATTAGCATATTAAACAGGCTGGTGCCTGCGACAACAATCCCCCTTTATACGTGACCCAACGATAACTACTTTATTAATGTAGAAATGTTTAGTGATATGAACGTGCGTGCTACAAACCAGGAGTGGGTAAAAAATTGATTGTGTCGGACCACAGAGATTTTTGTTTAACCAATTTACGTACCGCAACGCTCAACAATGTATACATACTCCCGTGACAAAAATGCGAGATATTCCATGCTTCAGTTCTACATGCGCAGATTCAAAATGTTTTGGTGATTATATCCTAACACAAATAGTGACTATAGGGATCTAAAGACAACTTGCTCCCCTAAGTATACATATTTCATGTTTTTATTGCCATTGATGCAGCATTAAGAAGGTTGTAAAACCTCGCGAGCCGCAGAAAAGTGACTCGCGGGCCGCAATTTTGCTCAATTTCGTGGTACAGACTCACCGAAGTACTCTGAAAGCTTTGGCAGTTGCGTCCAATGTGTTTTCTCCGTTGACAAAGAAGTAAATATAGTCCAGCGGAAATGAGGACAATAGGTCCAAAATAAACCAACCCTTTGCGTAATGGAGGACAATGTTCGATCTATCGAGAACAACCTGCCGGATGAAAATAAGAGCAAAGCAGAACAAGAAGAAGATGATGAAGAAGAAGAAGAAGAAGAAGGAGAAGAGGGAGAAGAAAGAAAAATTGTCTCTCTCAGTCTTGTGGTTACAAAGTGAGATGAGACTGTCACTATTTTACGTCGAAGTGTACTCCTAGCCTACTTTGCATATTACAATCAGGACCGCTGAAGTCGTTATTATCAATAACTGATGAGGCAACTGCCTGATGATAACTGAGATTTTTCGGACAATATGTGTTTTGTAAGACAGTGGTGTTGATATGAACGTCTAACCAAGGGAGGGGAGGGGGGGGGGGGGCAATGACATAACCGGACCCTCTGTTTTGAAGTTTTTCTAAACACTATTATGAGAATGTAGATAACATTTTCCCCCGGGATCACTAATTATCCCTTGGTCTCGAGGCTGTATATCCCGCCCTTTCATGCCCGCTCTCGTCAGGGATGTTAATGAAAAACACTGCGAAATTTGAGTAAATCTGCTGAAAAATGGACTTGTGGTTATGAATGTAAAACAACTTACATGCAACCACAAGCAGTTATTGATATTTCTAATACGAAAAATTCGTTTTTTTTTCCTTAACGAAAATAAAAATAGAACGGAAAGAAAATATTTTGTGTTTACCTGATCATGAGTTGCAATTAAGTAACCAGTGAAGAAATTGAGGATAATATCTATGATAAAGAATGCATCAAAGACGCAATTGACGGCTGCAAACCACGGAACGAATTGGTCACTGAAAAAGGCAATGTTGATGGGGACGAGTAAGAGAGTTACAGCCATGAGGAACACCATGAGTAGGTCCCAGTACCACCTACGAAAGTAGCCAAAAAAAGAAGAAAAAAAGAGAGAGCACAGTTGCAATGTTTTCAAAGAATTCCTCTCAGTTTATATTTCAAAGTTATACTTATTATGATCTGAACCATTATATCGAACAAAACAATCATAATGTATGTGAGCCACATTGCAAATATACTAGATCTTCCTGTTATGAGTATTTATTAATATTAATTTATTAATCGTATTATAGCTAAAGTACCTTTAATTGGTCAGAATTAAAAGATGTTGAATTAAAGACAAGATCTAACGTGACACACATTTGATCAAATGTAATTTCTGTAATAAAATGATATAAAACTAGCTAAATTGTTTACTTTATTCAAGGTAAACATTTCAAGCAAGAAATCATTTCACAAAGAAAAAGAGAAACAATATGACTGCTATGAATGCATTTATAAAACATACATTGTGCTATCCTCTCAGGATGGACCATATGCCAATTATTATATCACAATATTGGGTATTTTCTCGACAAAAATATAAGAAATTAATTCTTTTAGCATGTGCATGGTAATAAAATTAATTTATAATTTATTCTTTAGCTTTTATCAATAATTGACCTTTAAAAATTTACCCCACGTGTGGTAAGAAGTTCTTTTCACAAAACATAAGAATATTAATTACTTCAGATAACTGCATATCAGAGTAATATATTAATTTGCTTTTTTCCTTGTTTTTGTTTGTTTTTAATCAATAAATGACCCATATACAGATGATCTAACATACTGCGAGGGATCATCTAGACAAAGCATTAGAAATTCATTCCTTAACAACATGCATAGTCACATTAATAACTTAGTTTACCTATACGTTTTTTGCTTTCAAAAAAAGATGGATCATATTCAAATTATATCAATTACTGGAAGGGATCATCTAGACAAAACATTGGAAATTTATTCCTCAATAATATGCATGGTCACATTAATAACTTAGTTTACCTATATACGTTGTTTTGCTTTCAACAAAAGATGGATCGTATTTAAATAATATCAATTACTATAAGGGATCCCCCTCGACAAAACATTAGAAGTTCATTCCTCACTGATCTGCATGTTTTCATTAATGGATTAATTTACCGTTATGTTGTTTTGTTTTGTCAGTAGATGGACCATACACAAATAATATCATATGCTGTAAGTAAAACCTCGACAAAACAGTAGAAATTTATTCATTTCTCTTTTAGCTAATCCCGTGGATTAAATTTTAAAAGAAAATAACAGCAAAGTTCAATGCATTAATTACTTAGAAAAAAGAAGGATCGATATGCTTAAAATAAAGAAATAGGCCCTATAGAACTTCACAGGTACAGATGAAAAAGGAAAAAAATAATTACATAGCTGGTAAAATCATATCAATAAATTTAAAAACAAATGGTGATTGTAAAAATGATCCTTTACATTCCTGTGTCATTTACTTTTATGATATTCTGTTTTCGATAGTAGACGAATCATATACAAATGATATCACATATATATACTGTAAGGGATCTTCTCGACAAAAACCTTGGAATTTCATTCTTCACTTAGCTGCATGATCATATTAACAAATTGATTTAAGGCGTCATGCTGCCTTTCTTGCATCATAGATGACCCATTTCAATCTCACTGATAGAGTAACAGAATTTGCCTTTCTACAAAGGTCAGTGTCAGTTTACACAATTTTTGCAACACAAGATAACATTAAAGAGAGCACATGGCAGTAAGGAAAGTTTCACTGACCATTCAATCACTTTTCGTGTATGTTTAAGGGAGATTCATGACCGTGTTTAGCTTTTACAGGATTACAATAGATGATGAGTTAGATGATTAATAGCTTCAATCGATGTTTTATAGGTCATCTTCAACTTACCAAATTAAATCAAAGCTGATGGAAAAGAAGCTTTTTTTTCTTTTCTTTTCTTCTCCTTTTCCTTTTTCTTTCTTTTGATCAGCAATAACCACTCTCAATGAATCAGTTGCTAAGACTAATATCAATATCCAAATGGAGTGGTATTTATCTATTTATCAAACGATGCAAATTTGTCTGTAGACTTATGTTTATATTAAAATACATTACGTCATTGCCAGCAAAAAATATGAAGTATACAACAATGTAAACAAAAGCAATGATTGTAAGTGAGAATTTAGTGAAATGAAGAAAAGTGACTGAAACTATGTACACCGGTAGACCGAGTAATATTTATCTGTGGTCTTCCCTGACAAAACAAGCATGCCATCTTAACATGTAACTAATGTCTCGTCCTGTATGATCTATACGGAAACCAAAATACTCATCTATCACACTTTAACCACTTTCTGATCGAAATGTTGTCAAATGTTGACAAATGTTGCCATTAGTTAGAAAACCGTAATGAAACGTATATTACTTTTTGGTGTAATAATTTGTTATTAACTCTATGCTTTACTGGTTAATATTTTCGTGTATTTGAAAAAAAAAGGAAATAAACCATGTCAATTCAGAGACTACTAAATCCTCAGTAGAAATGATTTACCCTAAACCACTAGATAGTATTAAATGAGAAAGTGGAAGAAGCAAACTCCACACAGTAATGTCCATAGGGACCTATAATGCACTCGATACACACAGAGAACACAGTAACTACTCTAACTCTTACAGTTTTGTACCAAAGTTAGAACTGGATCGGTGCTCAGTATAGCATGTGCTATTAGGCTTACAGTAAGAACTGATGATATGTGTAATCCCAACAAATCCAGTTTGATGCATTTGTTTGGATTATACACATCCTCAGTTCTTACTGTAAGCCTATAGCACATGCTACCGATTAACCATATTTATTAGAACGATTCAGTTTTTACTGTGGTACAAAAACTTTAAGATTTACAGTAGCTTCTGTTCTAGAGCTGATTTTAGACCGTATTGAGTTTGACTAAATTTTATGTTTTTATTGAAGTATTTTTTAAATTTTTACCCAATATTATTATAGTGTCCCCCTCCCCGTTCTCATTGATCAACGATTCACTCTGTTATATATAACTTAACTTCCCTCTCCGTTTCCCAATACCTCCCCAACCCCCTCCCCTATTCCGAATCTTTGACAGAGATTCGTGGGGTCGACATTTAACAGGTTTGGCATAAAGAAGAGAATATGAAATGTATTATAGTGATCAAACTTATAGCTCATTCTATGCAGACACATACACTTTCTACCTGTGTGTGTGTGTCTGTGCGTTTGTTTTTCTATCTGACCGAGGAATTGGACAAAAGAATTCCAGGTCCTCGGTTGTGATTTCTAAAGAATCACCATGTCCTCGGAAGAATTATATTGTATGGGGTATTGTTAAGGTACGTGGATTTGAACAATGGAAAATACAATGGGGTCCTCGGTCTGAATGCAAAACAAACATGTTTGTGTGTATGTGTGTGTTTATGCGTGTATGTTTTCTTCAATACGAGTTAGTAATGTTTCCAGTATAGATTTGTATACTCTATACACTATATGAACTCCACATCTATCATTAAATGTCGTATACATATCTCGACAAGCCATATTAAATTTGTGACGTCACCAACAAAACCGCTGAAATCATCATATTGAAAATCTTCCCATAGGTATATAATAATCATCCATAATAACAGCATATTCGTCACTAAAATGATGTATTCATTGGAGATAGCATACACCGCACGGTTAATGATTTAATTCTTCAGTTTAAATTTACCACGATGCTATAAAATGTAGTAACTTTTGTTAAATGAAGTTGTTCTTATACCCCATTCTATAATGTTTCCCATTTCGTGTGTCTGTTGTTTCTTCTTCTTATTATTCTAAGTTGTTATTCGCTGACCACGTACCCCATTAATGATCCCCTATTATTGATGGACTGTAAACATGACTGTGTACTGAAGACACACTCTAAGAAATATTACGCACATCCATTATTCTGCCTTTCGTCCACGAGAGATTCCATTTAAACTTGTGACGTCAGCACAAAGTCATTAGATTCGACACCTGTCTGCGATATACGCTGGTCATGATATATCATAGCATCATCGCAAATCTCAAACAAAATACTTTACATGGTCTATATATAGATTGAAAACACGCCATGATATATATGTAGTTATGATCAAAACAAATGCTAAATGGCACTGATATAACACTCGACATATACATTTAGTTTATCAGGAGGTCGGCTTACCCTTCTCCATCAGCCTATTGTTCATGAATATGCACGATAAATGATTGTTTTGCATATTGTTTCTTAAGTTTTCTTCATGTTGATTATGCATGCATAGCCTACACCTTAAGTTTATCAACTGCAGTTAACGTAATAACATGTTAATATAAGATTTTCTGTATAACAGGATGTATTAGGTTAATCTGCATAATTAGTTTATAAATATGCACGTAAATAATGTTTTGCTTTCTTATTTTTAAATCAATATTTCTTAAAAGTGATTAAACCTGAATGCATAGATACAAGTTTTATTAATCAACAATAGGAAAAGTAACATTTTTGGTAATTAATTATATACTCTCATAATTTCAAAGGTTTAGAATTCACTTGTTGAATTAATTAATGTGACCGGTAGGATTAAATTCACTCTTATCAATCAGTGATTTCATGTCAATTAACGTGAAATTACTGTGAAATTCATACCCATAATAACACATGTTTTTCTAAACATCTTCGTATACTAGTTTTTCCACCACAGAAATATCTCGCCGCCTTTTCATAAACACCGGGTCGGTATATGGAATTGTTTAGTAGACAGAACATCAAAAGATGCTAATTCCATAACTTCCCTAAGTCCAAATTTAAATCCCATTTACTTAGAGATTACTCTTCCTAGGTGGTCATGACTTTTCTTTGTTTCATTTGTTTTAGTTTTGTTCATTATCTATTGCTTTTTGTCAAGAGGGACTTGCTCGAATAAGCTAAATGCTTCCTCAGTCCCCTTCCACCACCTTGTAAAAATGTTGTACTGTTGTATATTTGCACCTCAAACTCAATCTATAGTGAGTGGTTTTCACTCTATAAAAGCTAAATCAGTTAGAATTAACTGTAAGGAGAAGATTGGTATCCACTCTACGAAGTAGTCAAGATTCTGAAAACTCTCAAATATAGTGAATTGTCACTCTTTGGAATTAAGATTGTAATGCGGACGATATTTTGGGAGTGCAGGAAATATAGTAAGTTCAAAAGAGGTATAATTGTAGAGATAAAGAATTAACAATGTTTAGGTTACTTCTAAAATTCGAAACTGCTAAAAACATGCGTGTTTCTTTTTTCTATTTAGGAGAACATTGAAAACACTTTCCCTAAAGCGTAAGGTCTCTTCGTTCCGTTCATCATTCGTTATTCAAAACTGTGACGAATCTGTTTCTCTTGCTGTTATTTAATTGAAAATAAATTACGTTTTTAACAAATTCGTTTAGCATTAACGTTCAAACTGTTTTGCTTCGGGCATTATTTTGGTGGAATTAAAACGAAAGCTTACTATATGATGATTGGACACAAGTGATGTTGCAGACGTAAATTAATCTATGGTGGGACATTTGGCGCAAAATGAGATCATAATTCCCCGAAGGGTGGTAAACGGTTAATTAACGATAACATGCAATGGCGGTATATATATATATATATATTATATATATATATTACTCAGAGTTTCACGCGTTTGAGCGATCATCAGACAACTCGCTCTGTCCACAAAATCGCTCTGTCCACCGGACATAGAGCACTCTGCGCCAAGTTAGACGCCAACCAACCAAAGGCATATTTATAATGCACTCATCACAATTTCAAATACATTACATAAATTAACAAAATTCCTTGTTAGACTAAAATATTTTCCAAGTCCACCGTATACATATTTGAACAAGCAAGCAAAAGAACCAAGACAATGGCTATTTTTGAAATATACAGAGAAAAGGCTAATTATTTTTATTTACATGTATTTCTATTATTTGACTACCGTAGTCAAAATGATGATCTTGGGTTTCACTGACATATGGTAGGAATATGAACGGAGACATTTAGACACTTGATGTATTAAAGAGAGTGAAATTAATCTTTCTTTGACAGGAGATCATATTACCATGATTACTTCTAAACAACTGTATAGACGTAACGGCATATGACAGGAGAGAGAGAGAGAATTTAAAGGTTCTTTTTCCACTAGGTTTCTTGTTACACCGAGCGGTCTAATTAAAAGCAGCAATTAGAACCAAACTGGCCATACACTGACCGACTAAACGCGACCCGACTACTCAACTGGAAGGTCGTGACGTACATTTCTATAGTTTTACGACTGACCTCTCACACTGACCCGCTAGGTCAACGCACACAACGAGTGTTTTCTGTTTACATTTAGGTCACATGTAGCACTATTCCCCCGTGATTGGTTACATTTGTTGCGACTGCGCACCTTTTAATCGATGTAGTCATAACAATTACGCTATACATGTTGAGTTTCGCCGACTGTAGCCGACGCGACGTAATTTATAGAACTGGCCAAATCGTTATGGGTTATAGTCTTATATGCACACGCCATCTGTCCGACTATCCACGACTCTCCATGTTACGGAGGTCGTGTTGAGTCGGCACGCGTGCGGTGGGAAGTGTGCGGCTGGCTTAAGAATCACGTGATTTGTTAATAACGAATGTCGATAAGTTCAGTGAGAAGCAAACACAAACATCATCTTGATCTTACATGTTAGAGATTAGGACAAATCACTCCCCAGAAAGTCAAGAGAAACTTTGTTCTGTTTGGGAGATATCGAGCTTTAAAAAAATGATGCTGGGACAGGGAGGTTGGGGGAGGAGGGGAGGGGGAGCTGCCATGTTGCCAATACGTGATATCGCATGGCACTAAAGGAGTTGAAATTTCTTAGTTCCCCTTTTCTTCACAAACTCAGACAACTCCCTGTCACTCTCGCCATCTTTATTCACTCTATATGGTGTAGGTCTATAGCTTAGGCTGAACAACTGCATGGAAGGCCTAGGGGAGATAATCAACTGTATTTTGGAGAACAAAAAAGAGTAATGCGCATGCTCTTCATATTACCTGAAATTGCTGAATGGATGGATAACAAAGTGGTGAATATTTTGCTGACGCTCCTGTTCGTCTCTCAGAGCTTTTGCACTTCTAAAGATTTTCTTGACAAATTGTTTATCTGAAGCATGGAAGAGGGCCTCTTTCTTCTTCAGAGACGACAAGATGGAGACTCGTCGTCTTATTGACCCTGACATCCTCTGATTGGAGAAATCGATGGCAATATTGACGTCACTATCCTCTGATTCTTCATCTATCAGGGCAAAGAAGAAGATGATGATGAAGAAGAAGAAGAAAAAGAATCATTTAACAGTTCGTATTTTCACGGATTGCACAATCTAACCCACGTCAATAAACCCACAATCATTGCGTACACCAATTTGAAAATGGTTTTTGTCTCATATTACTTATACAAATATTTATAAGTTTAGCTTATTTAAAAAAAAATATAGGGACTTGCCAATGTCACTGTATGAACAACAACAATTGCCTGGACATTGGACAAATATCTATTATAATGTTTAAATTTGATTGTGCTATAAATTCAATTATTATAATTATTTTAAAAGATTCAAGATTTTCATAACAACGTGCAGGAAAAAAACAAGGTTTTAAGTTGAGTGAATTCGACATCAATATTTACTATGATATATCAGTTCGGTCTTCTTCACAGGCATGTAGACATCGAAAAGGAAATCCCCAAAGCGAAAATTTGGATCGCAAAATCGCATTTCAGTGTCGATGTTGTGTGTAATCGCCCCCAAGATGAAAAATATTAGCTAATTAATTGCAAAAGGCTTTTAAGGAACGCCGTCAGAACACACGCTGATTTTTTTTTTTTTTTTTTTTTGACGAGACAAAAATCTGTGTAGGAAATTAATTTGACCGTCTCAACTACCCTTTTTCCTAGATACTTTATTACACAAACACATGTCTCGCTCTCCTTTAGATATGTATATGTATATATATATATATATATATATATATATATATATACATATATACATATATATATATATATATATATATATATATATATATATATATATATATATATATATATATATATATATATATATATATATTTTAACGCCCTAACGAGATGGATATACATTGGGCATACATTGGACAATTGGGCAAACACTGATTTCAAATGAACAAATTTATTATTAGCTACGCAATCTGGAAATTGGAGGAAAGTACCGTACTACTTAACATTTCTATTATACCTGCGAAGGGTCTATGTCAATACAATGTTTCCCTTGGAGTAATATCAGAAACAACATATCTGACGTCACCAATTAACGAAATCCTTTTCCTTCCCTTGCTTCCTTTGTCTATCCACATTGTGGCCAATTTCAAGGCAAAATATAGCTTTTTACTCCCCAGATCTAAGAACCTTCCATAACCCTTATTTCTAACCTCCATTTCGTCTCCCGCTTAACATCTGTATGGATTTGTCACCGAAAGTACAAGGTCACAGTTTAATAAACACATCATATTGAAATAATCATATACGTATAGTTTACAATCAGAAAATTAAATAGAATTTTTTTCGCCCAACGATATGAACAGACTTTGACCTGGTTCTCCCGTGTTCAAGAGGATATGACATGTGTTCACCAGCTTTCCTTAACGTCTTCTTGTTATCAACATTACCATTATCATCGTGAGGATGTAAAAAAACAAAACCATTTCTGAGTAAATAGCGGAAATAATTAGCCAATGGGAATATGTTTCATTCCCTGCAGGCGCTGAAATGACTAAATTGTCTCTAAATCCAGACATCTTTAAGGGCATACATGAAAAGCTAAATCAATGAAAATGCATGAGGAAGTGGAATCCCGCTCAACCATTGCCCCGAGAAAGTTTCAACATTACAATTTCGATTTATATGGAACCTAGTAATACCGTAGCTTCCTAAAAGTTTAACGGCTAATTTGTTAATCACAGTCAAGTAATGTCACGAGTACTTCACTTATAAGTGTTTAAAATTTGCGAGATAAAATATATGCTGAAATGCATTTGGTGTCGGGCGGGAAATAATTGGTGCATGTACAGCCTTTTGAAGAGGAGTTGACATTATTGGGTTTCTGTAAATTTCCAATATCATGGCTCTATTACTTATATACGGACGTTCACATAAAAGTTTCAAATCCCTGCTGGATTATTACATCTAAAATCATATCGTATCATACCATATCATATCATATCAAATCATATCATACCATTTCATATCATATCACATCACATCACATCACATCACATCACATCATATCGTATCGTATCGTATCATACCATATCATATCGTATCATATCATATCATATCATATCATATCATATCATATCATATCATATCATACCATATCATATCATATCATATCATACCATATCATATCAAATCATATCATATCGTATCGTACCATATCATATCATATCATATCATATTATATCATATCATATCACATCATATCACATCACATCACATCACATCACATCACATCACATCACATCATATCATATCATATCATATCATATCGTATCATATCATATCATATCATATCATATCATATCATATCACAGTTGTAACAGTGTACTTTGATGTCAAATTTATAGATCTGTAGGTTATATCAAGAAATAATATTTGTCCACACACGAAGACTTGTGGATTGTCACCAATAACGTCCCCGTCCCCACCCGCAGAATTCTTCGAGCCTAGCTATTGTGTAAGAAGCTCAGTCAAATAGGATTTTCTTCATCAGCGTAACTCCAGAATATACCAAAAAGTCCACAATGGTCACACATCAATTAGCAATTGCATTCCATCCCCAAAGCCATTTCCCTCAACAACACTTTAATTGCCTAATATGTTTTGCTCAATTAATGATAACCTTTAAAACTATTTTGGACGTACTCGGTTTTAATATCCGTACATCCATGATTGCAATTACCGATACTTTTAAGTACATCTATGCTTCTAATTTTGAAGCAACCTATATTGCGGAGACCTGCATGTGATACGCTATGACAAACCGCCTATGGCCCCTCTCTCTCTCTAAGCGTTCTATACGAGTTACTTTCCAGCCTCTCAACAAACGGGTGGACGTGTCCTTATATAGCCGAGAGTGTCGGGTGTAAACCAGGTCATTAGCCCTAATAGTTTTGCGTCGCCGGAGCCCCCAGTAGCAATACTTTTATAATGACTTTAATGTAAGAATACCCGCGATCTTTACAATCATTCGAATAGTATTATTTTTTTGTTTTTCTCTTTCTTTCTCTCCTTTTTTTCTTCTCCCGTTGTGTCTTTTCGAATCGAACCCTGATAAATTATACTCTGTGATATTTTTTCTTTCATCCAACCAAATTTGACCAGCGAAAACTGATAAACTGGCTAGAATTCGGTATGAAAATATACCTTCCTAATAAGTATATACTTATATATTAAAGCAACTAAAATTGAAAATTTCATTTCAGAAAGTAATATGCAATGCAAGAATAGAATAAACAATATTGACGATAAAATGTAGGTAATTTTACATTCCCTTTTTTGAGTTTTAAATCGTGAGTGTTCTTTTCAGAAATAAAACTTTTTCTGTTATTTACACAATCTTCTATCATCGACTTCCATATCACATCAGTTACGTCATACATTTGTAGTACAGACTAAAGTGAATTGATTGCATTATTGTTATTCATGTTATATAGGCAAGTATAACTAACACAAGCACATTCATAATAGTTGTAATAAATCTTAAACAATCATGGTAATTAGTCATAAATCTAGTTATCTTTAAGTTTCATTCCGCTTTATATTATATTTATACATTCAGTGACGTTTCCAGTATAAAGAAGGACAGACAGTCTACCAATACCGGTGTGACTATGAAGAATCAAACCGTGAGTGGTTGTTCAATATAATGATAGCCTGCAGTAGCAATGTTTTACTATGTTGTAAATTGATCATTTCGTCTTCACGCAATCTATCAGAGTATCGTCTGTAGTCATGTACTCAGGGGGCGGCGGAACCGTGGAAAGGGAGGACACCTTCCCCCTCTCTACCCCTCCCCTCTCTAACAATTTGAGCAAACATGAAGAGTTCCTCTTTTCACAAATTAAAAGTGTCCCATTATGTTAATGAAAGGTATGCCCCCCCACCGTCCCACCCAACATGGAATCAACCGTCTGCCATCGCCCCTGTATGGACTGACATATAGCCTATATTGAAAGGCGGCAAAACGATACATTTTATACTCAAGTGTCTATATATTCTTATATGCGCATAAGATTCTTATTTCAAAAAAGAGTCATCGACTTGCAGAACCAGGACTCGAAAATCAAAACAATTTTAACTGACTATATACCGACGATATACACTATTATCCCCAGTTCCCTTACAATTGGGGGGGGGGGGCTTGCCAGTGGCCACTTGACCATGTCCATTGACGTATGAAGATTCCATCCGTGAAGAAGTGAACATACATCACTAATACACACAGTGTGAGATACTTAGATAGATCACATCGAGTCAAATCTGGCCACCTGCAGTCGATCCAATTGATTTTTTCCAGCAGTGATTTACTGTTTACGATGCCATCCGTTTTACAACATCAATTCGTTTACCGTTAATTAGCAACGGCTGGAGTTGCGAGTCTATACCGTCGTTTGGATAGGCTTGATCTGAGGCAAAACTGAGGGATTGTATAAACTATCAGAGGACATTAAGAGACTGATGATCACAAGGCTTTTTAACTTTCCTACAAAATTCCGGGTGAAAACGAGTCGTCTTAAAACAGAGGCGCGCACAGGATGGTATTTTCTGGGTATTTGAAGGGGGTCACTGTTAATGGTTCGGAGTGATTAGGTTTAGATCACAGTAGGTGGGGATCGATGCGGAGAAGCACGGGTATGTCACAACATTTTCAAATGTGTATTACTTACCAATGTTTTTCTCATAATTTTCGTGTTTTATGTAAAAAAAATATTTGCGGGGACGGGAGGGGCGGGGTGGCGGGGGGGGGGGGGAATCCCGTACCCGTCTCCTAAGCACCTGTTAAAGGCGAAGCACATGCAACCATCATAAGTAACCTTGAAAAAGTCTCATAGAACATTATATACAAAGAAATGTTGTCTACGTTTTGGAGATATCATGTTTTCACACTGAACATTTAGGCCTACTCGAGCAAATCTGAAATTGACATCAGAGAGACACTAGAGCTAGAATTTCTACAAAAAAATCATGATTAATTACTTTATTTTCGTTCAGTTTGTAAGGTTAGTAGGAAACATGGCCCCAATCAATGTTATCTTGCTGAGACAAAAAAACTTGAAATAGAGAGAACTGCAACTTGAAACGTGCTCTGAGCTGAATTTTACAAACATCTTTCTATAAAGAATTAAGTGAATTGGCAATATCACATTGCATTGGCGTGAATATATATACAACATAATCCATTTTTTAAACATTTTTCAAAAGATTGGAAAAGATAGAACCACGACTAACTTGTGTTGATATAAGGAGGTATCAAATATGTAAGACTAGGCGCGACCATATTACGTTGCTCCTATATAAATAATTTAATCAAATATATAATGGGCGGTGTATGTATTTATGGGATTTCTTAACATTTGTCATACAGAAAATAGAAACATCCGCTTACATATAAAATAAGGTCTGCATTTCTTTCAATTAAAGGTATAGTATCTTGTGGGGCAATAGCATAAGTCATTTGTTCAACAACATAATTAGAAATTGTAACTGATGCTATGTATTATTATACCATGGACATATTTCTCTAACCACGTGCTCCTCCCCACCCCCACTGAAAATATGTGGCCTGCCATGGGGAGACGTGGGTCACAGTGGGCACTTGCCCCGCCCCTCAGTTTCGTGCCCCTTTTCAAAACTAAGGAGTGCCCTTTTTGCTGAATTGTTCATCCAGTTTTGTGCCGTTTTGTTTAGTAAGAAATATGACCCCTTTGTTTAACATGTAATAAAGTAGTAATCAAATAAAATGTGTTATGTCACATTGTCCCGCTTGTACCGTCCCTCCCCTCCCTTCCCCCTCCAACTCAGTCTGATTCCTCTTCGCCGCCCATGGCAACAAAGGAACTCCTGTCGACGCAGATGATGTTTTCATTTCACTTTGTAATAAATAAAACAGAGTATATGCAGCGGAATAACATATAATCTAAATATGTCATTTTGTATATTTACTTTCACTAATAAATTAGCTTGGTATATTGCGATATGTTCATAATTCTTTTACTTTTACAGACAATGGCAATTACCGCCAGCCATATATATGTATATATTACTATAATATTAAAGAAGCAGACCTAGGATAGGGGCCCGTGTGGCAGCTTTCCACACCCCTTTGCCACTAATAAGAAAGAAAGAAAAAGTATGTAGTAGGATTTTTTTAGCACGCTTGGCGCGTACGTATCCATTACTTTTTGCTCTGCATCGATATTTTTCTTTATACTGATACTAGTCTCCCGGGCTCCCTCTTTCGAGAAATCCTGCATCGGCCACGTGTAACATTTAAATTGTATTAATATTGTAGTTGCTATATTTATACTACAAATTTCTTTCTGATCAACTTTTTCAAGATGTAAACGAAGTCCTGTAGTATGCATAGGCCTACATAAAGCCTTTATATACAAGGCAAAATGGGTACAATTTATGAATCAACAAATTAACCTATGAATCGTATTCTCTACTTGAAATAATTTCGTTTCCCTTTAATGATGTCCTATAGCCTTTTGGTGTCGGGCGTCGACCAATATCGATCATTTCTTCTTTACCTATATGCATATATATATATATATATATATATATATATATATATATATATATATATATATATATATATTGTTTTGATAAGTATCACTGTACTCGTTTTTATTTCGGTACGATACATCTTCCATATTGGATGTCGAATCGCGTCACAAGTGATTTAATTTGGTTTCAAGGCAATATTCAAAACACCATGAATGCACGTATCTTTAAATGAGATCATGTTTTTGGCAAAGGAGGCGTTCCAAGCAGAAGAAGAAGAATAAAATCTATATATACATGTATAGATAGATAGATATATGTATACCTATATATATATAATAACTAAAATCGGCAACCTTGATCTGGTCATAACATATTTAAGACAGTTAGGTGAGAGCATCTTCTTCTTTTTCCTCCTAAAATTGTTTTCTGTACGTCTTGCCACAAGGAACAAACCGAACCTATAGTACACGTTAATGGATGCCTGTAAATAAAGCCAGGTTTTAATGTGATTAAATTCGCCCGTGACAGACCTGAGCGCAAAATTTACACCGATTTTAGAGAAGGGACGTTTATATCAATTGTGCTGGGGTTCGAAAAAAAGGACGTGAGAGGAAGTTTATTGGTAATGGCGTGTTGAACAATACTGATGGTATAACATACCATACACATGTAATAACATGCGTTGTTGTATGTATACTGCCCCATATACGCAGTCGTATAAGATCTTATCACTTGTTCCATGTATATATGTGTAACGTTCATTTTTTAATTCTCCGTAACCTGCTTACTATATGTTTGAAAAAGTTGACACATGGCGAGCATAACAATTATAAACCAGTCCCTAATACTTTAGAATGTTTTGGAGTTCCCTGTACTGTTTGAGGTCATTGATGAGATATCAGGGACTGTAAGTAATCGAGTTAAAATATATCGAATTTTTGGGCTGTTTTTAAAGGAAACACATGGCTACACACGTGATGATATATTCAGTATAAAGAAATATGTTTTGTTTTTGAAAGAGGCAACGTACAATGCCTACTCAGATTTTCATATTGAAAAAAAATCTTAGTCATTGACGGATGGCAGCTATATGAATATTCAATGATCGGTGATATATATAAACCAATTTATGATGATATGTATAGATAACACTATAGTATATGCAAATTAGTGTAATGTGATGAACACTACTCCGGACGGTATATACGAGCTTGTCGGTTCTAACTTCGTGCTTGCAAGAGATTATAGATATATATATTTATCATTTTCAATAGGTCTCTCTTGAATTTAGGTCCCTCTTGAATTTAGGTCTCTCTTAGATAAGGCCTCTTTTGAAGGATAGGTCTCCCTTGAATTGCAAAACATAAGTGTGGCACTAACCTCTGCATGTAAGCATGCAAGGTAACGTGTCACATGACTCAATCGAAGACTATACGACATTAAGTGCAGACTAGATTCCAGATTCCTATATAAGCGCCTTTTCAAATGGGATTTTTCGAACCTGTGATCTTAAGTATAATACGGAGGCCTACACAAGTCACGTGCTCTTTACAAACTGAGGTATCTACCCGTTATAGCGATCTAACATGTATATGGCTACATGTAAACTTATTAAGTTCAATCACACAGACAGAAAGTCATCTAAAAATTATGAGAAAAGCATTGAAAGGAAAATTTGAAAGAACAGAAAATATTACCCATAGAAAGTGATATGAACCATACACAATAGTGACAGTATCACAGGGGAGCAACTACCATTTTGGTATGGGGGATGGTGGGTGGGGGATTATGCAGTGGAAGGGTATAGGGGGAGTGTGAGGGTTTCTAGCAATAGTCTCCCCCCTTCCCCTCTAAGGAGTATAGCCTAATCAGTGACGAATTAAAGTTTTGCTAACCAGTAGCAAAATGTATATTATAGTAAAAAGAAAACATAGTTTATATATACTACAAATACCCTTGTACATACATTGTATGAAATTTCATGGTCTGCATAGCGTGCATGTCGGTATGTGTGGGATTCTTTCGAGAAGCTGACGAAATTTTCCACAAAAAGAAAGACAGAATTGTACGAAAATATGAATTAAAGATCACTATGCCATTATGCCATTATGTCTTCAGGTCTTCCAGCTTTATTTTGTTTCCCTTTTAATATACAAAGTTTAAGCCTCACCTTGTGGTCCTACTTTATTCGTCCCGATAATAGGTTCTGCGCAACGGTGCACCTTATTCGCATCCTTGTTGCTAACGCAGTTGGTGTTAGCCTTCTCCATGTCGATTTTATAGAAACGATAAGTGAAGGATCCTTGCAAATTTCTGATAGGTCGTCAAAATATTCAGTAATGTCGTTCCGGCTTCACCGATTTTTTCCACAGCTGTCTTCATCCATATTTAATGTTCAGTGAAAGTTGTTACAAAATTGTCGATTTGTTCAGTGGCAACTGGCAAGAGAGAACCATACGTTTGTGAAGGCAACCTGTCAACGCGTGACACACAATCTTAATGATATATAGTAGTATACACAATATGTAGCTAGCTTTCTACGTGAGATGACGAGTTCCTCAACACTAGTGCATTCACGTTGCTGTGTCGGATGATTGTTGCGTCATGAAAATGAATGTCGCGTGTATAGTGACACCAATCATAATGTATATATTCATAACGCGCGTCGACTTAAAAAACGTCGCTCCGGGGTGGTTCTTATAATACGGTATGAGACAATGTTAAGATTAATTATTCCATTTGCGTATATACACTGTATATGTAAAGGCCTTACTAATTCGCGACAAAAATGACATCTACAGTAGATCAGCGGTGTCTAATGGAGACACAGTTTTGCTTGGAAATTTGGACATACGGCCCAACGTAGGCCTACATTGAAGGTTCAGTCACACTATATGAGAAAGGAGCAAAACAGAATAAAGAGGGAACGGTTCTTCATAACTTACAAATAATGAGTTCATTAGTTCGAGTAGGCGGACGTGCTGTGACACTTAATGCGTTCTTTATGTTAGACTGTCGCCTATAATTCAAAAAGTTCAGTTTTGTTTCATGAATATCTTGTAATTAAATTCTCATTGATGTATCAGTAGAGAGAAGTCATCTGGCGAATTCGAAAATAATTAAACAATCGCCCAGTAGGGACATTTGTCCCGAGTAATTTGCATTAGTAGTAGTAGTAAGTTGAGTCTCGTCTATCCGACATGCTCAGTGATTAACCTCCGCCACGTATCACGATCTTGCGCAAGGTTTATTGCTTCTTCGAAATTGTTAATATTAATGTCCTTGAATTGCGATTTTATTTTTCCAAGCAATGTAGTCACGGGCTTTCCAACTGGTTTAGCAGTATGTCTCAGTGCTTCTCTTAAAGCAATTTGCATTGGTATAATTATTACATTAATGAGTTATGCGCATATCCTCATCTTACGGCGTAGCAAAACGCTTCATACTTCCAAATCGTTGACGCTTTACGGTATAGACATACATCCAAAGCTTGTACAGCGCATGCACTAAGGTGCTGGAATAATGACCCTTGAAATTACACAAAAAGGTGAAGCCAGTACACGCGCGCGCCTCCGGGCACGCGCATGTTTTTCAAAACATGATTTGCAGCGCGTTCGTCAATGAAGTATCGTTGCGCGTGTGTCTTTGTTTTGGTATGGATTATCGTTTCGTGAACCGTGTTGCCGTATTTCTAGATGGCAACATAAACTCTTTTTGTTGTTGCGTAGGTCAGATACTGTTGCCCTGGAACTGTAACAGAAGGATAAAATAAGAAATCAAGCCTTAGATGTTAACTGGAATTAAATGCTTGGAAACTAGTGTCTTAATGTCATGTAGAGATGAAAGAAAAAAAATGGATGAATATCACAAGTAACTTGCAGTTACGATGTATCTTAACTGATATGCAGAAAATAAACATGTTGTTACAAAGAATTAATAAAAAAAAATACGGTTTCTTTTTCAGTACTGGAAGTATCTAGGGCAAGGTCTCTTTTTCGCGTTTACTTGGGTAGACTTTAGCTGTGAATACATTCTCAGAGTATACATCAGTGCACAGGTACGATACTACGGAAGCTAAAAAGTGCCATCAACATAAGAAAACGTTGCCCCAATAAGTCAACATTTTTCAGTAAAATTGTTTAGAAAACAGGATAATATTTTGTTATATCTTGTCATTTAGCCTCGTTTAGCCTCTGAAGAAGATCCTGCTAGGATCGAAACGTCAGGCCAACTTACTTTTACACAATATCTTATCTTTTAAAAAAAACTAGCAAATAATGCAAAATTTTTAATTGACAACTTATCAGATCACGTCAATTCAACAGTTTTCTGAGAAAATGTTTAACTGTTCCCTTCATTCCAACTGAGTAATTGAACAATTTTCTGCAAAATGTTGAATTGACGAGAAAAATATCGTATCGTGACTTATCGTATGTCGTCATTTTAAAATTGTTCACTTCGTTCCAACTGAGCAATTTTCTGAAAAATGTTTAATTGTTCACTTCATTCCATCTGAGCAATTGAACAATTTTCTGCAAAATGTTTTACTGACAACTTATCGTATGTCGTCAATTCAACATTTTTCTGCAAAATTTAAAATTGTTCACTTCGTTCCAACTGAGCAATTTTCTGAAAAATGTTTAATTGACAAATAATCATATCTCGTCAATTCGACATTTTTCTGCAAAATGTTTAATTGTTCACTTCATTCCATCTGAGCAATTGAACATTTTTCTGCAAAATGTTTAATTGACAACTTATCACTTACATGTGTTGCTCGAATGAATCATTTACTGGGTTGCTTTATGTTTTTCTTTCTTATTTTGATACCGAAATAATTTGAAGAGGAAGAAGCAGGAAAATCCAGTTACCAATCCTATTTCTCTTAATTACAATCCAATCTTAAGTTCAATACTACTGTTGTCAAGTTGTAGCAGACGACATCGAATTCTATAAGTTTGACCTTTCTGACTGGGTCAAATGATGTCAACGAGTACATATGACAGTGCTAACGCGGAGACCCTTTTTGTACACAGAATATGATCGGCGTTGACTGCGTTCAAGTCCACGTAGCAAAAATTCACATTTCCACACACAACATCCGAATAATTCAGTGACAGAATTTTATCATGGATGACGAGAGAAATAAAAAGTTGGCAGCTGGTCGAGACAGGGTAAGAGGTTTTTGCAGCGAACAATATAATTTGATAGCAAACTTCCTCGTAACTTCTTATTTGCTTGTCAAAAAGCATTCTGTTAGCGTTAGTCAAAATTTCAGTCTTACTAACTGTTACTTGTTGTTAGGCTATGAAACCTCTTTCAGAGCAGGCCCTCGGCTAAGTTACCGCTTGGCAAAGTCTAAAGTTAGGAGTTAGGACCCAGTCTGTCTTACTTAACGTGGGCTTCAGTCTTCGGCCGGGCAAATCGATTTCAGAAGTTAGATTTAGAAGTAACCTAGCTTATGCTAGGGCACAACTTGCCTTAAGTACTAAGCTAAGGCCAAACGAGTGTTGTTAGATAGGCAAGGGCCGTCATGTTCTAGCCTTACTGTACTTATGTCCTACTGGCAACTGTATTATAACACTAACACGACAGTTGTCATAAAACGAGACATATTCTACGTTAGACCAAACATTGGTAGCCTAGGCTAACTATATACAATAGCATTTAGGCCAGAACACTTTATGTATGATGAACTGCAAAGCCATCATATTTCACATGATGATTGTTAAGGGCATAGGCCCTATGCATTAGTTATCTGTATAGCTCTACAAGCTAGGTTGTACATTAGTTAAATATTAACAACATATTTTAGTTTTAGGCAACTAATGTAACTTGTTACTGTTAGACCTTGTTCTCCTGTAGGCAGTAATCCACTTTCATCCATAGACTGATGCAGCTAGGTCTTCTGTACCAGCCACAGTACTTAGTATTTATGACTACATGACAGAAATGCTATTCTTGATTTAATAAAGCAACAACCCTTATTCTTAAAAATTCAGTTGGCAAAATTCCAGAAGAAGAAGAAGAAAAAGAAGAAGGATCCAAAACCAGAGTCTTCCAAACCCAACAGAGACAGTACTTTGGATTCCACACGAAGCTTCATCGAAGAAAATACCAACGCTGGCGATTCTTTGGATGAGTTCAGTGCTGGCAGCAGTGACTTGTTGGGGAGCAACTCTGATATTCTTTCTTCCTTTTCAGAGGTATGGCTGTTTACTTTACAAACTTAATTAATTAACGTGTGCGGTATCATTGCATACGTATTAGTGGTTTGCCAAATTTTAAAGCTCAGATATATGTATGTCCCAGGGGTTAGTCATTAAAAACAAAAAAGAAAGATTTGAAATAAATTTGGAATTTGTTAGTCCATCCATCCATCTATGGTAAAGATTTACAGTACATAACAAATGTTTGTTTATTTAAAGTAAATTTCAATGGTACCTTGGGTTGATCAGTTGCAAAAATTGTTGGTCAAAATAATATAAAATATTGTTTCAACCAAACTTCAACAGCCACTTTTAAAGAGCAAGAACCTTTAGTTAAATATGACTCCAAGGAAAACTGGTACCAAAAGGGAAACACAATCTTTCTGATAGTGAAAAATCAAGGGAGAGCAAAAAAGAAAAAAGTAAACAGGTCTGTGAAATAGCAATTGATGTTGCCTTAGAACTAATATAATATGTAATTAACTTTAATGTATGACTCAAGTTGATACAGTATGTCCATTGACATCTGTTGTTGTTGAATTCGCTGTTTAAGTCCCTCTAGAATTTTAAACATACATACTTTACATTGCACTGCCTTGTTAAGATTGCTTACACAGATTACATTTATGATACTTAAGTTTTTATTAGAAAAACCACTATTAATTCTGAGTACTTGGTTAAAACACCACAGTTACATGGTATACAAGCTTGACAATATTAAAAGCCCCACTAAATTCTTCAGAGATAAATTACACACAAAAATTTCCCGCTTGATTTGAGGATTTCCTTGAAGAGTGGAACCATGTGAGGTTTTCCCTTACATTCATCATTTGTTTGTTCAGTGGAGTGTTTAGGAATGCAGAGCATTTTGCTGAAAACTCTATATAGTAACTTGCAAAAAAACATCTGAATAAGTGCAGTATTTGTGTCGTAGGATAATGTACAGTTACACTTGTTGAGAACTAAATTTAATTTGTTTTGTTTTCCTTTTACTGTAGTTTGTTGATTTTTTTAGAACATTAAAAGCCTTAGCTACTTTGTCATTAATTATCACAGAGTACTCCATATGAAACCAGCTTCACAAAAATGCTTCCACACAGATCAAGTTGGTCAGGAACCAATTATAAACCTGCAAAAAAATACTATATGTAGGATTAATTTTCATAACTAATGAAATAAATTAATATCCCTTGGCAGAGGTGGTTCTCTTAATTGGTTCTTGTTGTTTGTTCAAACCATTGCAAAATAAATTTAATTTGTATGTATATATCCACTTAGTTTGTGTACATGCTTTTAATTCAGTGGGTAGCACAAGGTACAGTATAACTAGACTACTGTATAATCTTTTTTCTTTATCTACATCAAATATTGCATTGTCCCTGCACATGCAGCTCAGTAGCAATACTTTTCCACATGTGTAAATTGTGGTATCCACTGTTTAGCAATGACGTGGCAGCTGACTCTCTTCAGTAAAGTAATAGTGTGTGTGTGTATGTGTGAGTGTGTGTGGATCTCAGTCAGTACTCAGACCAAAGGATACTATGGTAGCTCTACAGTACTAGGATTAAATTTCCTGTTTTGAGTGGCTCCTTATAAGTACAGCTGACACAATTCCAAGACTATTGAGAACTTCCTGTGCATGTCCGGTTTAGCAGCCTGACTGTGCTATTCACTGCCCTGTATTGATACCGTAGTTATGATGACTCAACAACTAGCCTTGATGTGCGAACCTGTGGACTGTATACGACATCAATTAACCGTGCATGTTGTAGTTTACAACAGTACATACTGCAGCACACTGACTGAGATACTACTACTGTGCATGTGCATGGATCAGTTGAAAAGTTATCAAGCTTTTAAGAGACACCTGCTCCTTTTGCATTGTAGTTTCTATGGTAACCAACCATGAAGTACCACTAGCTTCCTCTCTTCAAATGGCCATGTCATCATACTCAGATCATGTACTGTACTGTAGAATAATGTACTGTAAATCCACTGTACAGTACATACATAGCAATTTATATTTATACATACTGTAGTTATTTGATATGAGAGATTTACTGTACAGTACCCAAATTTAAGAAGGTCTAAGTACTGTAAAATATTCTAGTTTTATTCTTGGTTAAAGCCTGGCAGTGAAAGTTGAATCAAATTCCTAAAAAGTGGTGAAAGCAATCCCTACCATATCTACATTTAGTAGTATATAATGTTCAGCCTTTGCTCATTGGGTTGTACCATTCATGCCAACAAAAATGCATTAACTGTATGCCTGAAGTTTGCACATTTTTCCAATTGGAATTTAAACATCTATAATATATCTATCACAGAAAGATCCTCTGATTATGTGTGTACAGTATTTCATATGTACAGTAACAGACCTATAGACTTGTACTCATCTTCTCACATACAGTAGCTGCTGGCCCTTGTGGATTTGCACTCCTATTTTGTATGTTGAACCCTGGGCCATTTCAGCTACCTACTGCAACACAGATACTAAGTACAAGAGACAGTCATACTTGCGCTAAGAAACTTTAACTTGTCATACAGCTTTTACGAATAAGATGGGGACCTTAATTGTACTCATACCCATACTGACATTGTACTCACTCTAGGAGTCTGGCACATTCTTTCAGTAGTATTGCTGCGAAATATGGTACATGGAAGTTTGCACTGTCTGTGCCAATTTCTTAATATTGTACTAGTTTAGTAAGTTTACATCATGTAAGGTAGTATGGTACTTCCTCTGAGATATTTTTTATAAAAAGTTTATGATTCCATGTACCCAAAAGGTGTATGAACAAATCGGAATAAAGATGGAAATGAATTTGAAAGCTGAGCAAATAAATACTGTAGTTACAGTACATGGTATTGTTAAATGCCATGCTGTTTCACTTGACACACTACACACATTGCAGTGAAAGTAAATATGGAGTTTATACAAAAAAACAAATCATGATTGATTGCAGTTCTGAGGTCATCAAGGTGTAAAAGTCAATACCAACAACAGTGAATAAGACAATGCAGGTTTATGACAGAAACCCCTTATAATTGGACGATTGGTGGCCTCGTTTGTTTCATGCTTTGCTATCCAGATTTATCTGCAGTTTGAATTGAGCTCAAATCAATAAACCTTCAGTTTGCATTTATACTGCATAAATGCAGATATATCGGTGTTTACTACTAGACTGATTGGTACAGTAAATCACAGAAAAATTAATGGTGGACATTTTAGGGAAGTAAAATATTTATAAAATATTGATGGAAGGTCAAAGGTTGTGAAGTAGGATCTGTATGTGTACGTCTTGTAATTGGAGCAACGGTTTGCTGTTTAAACATTTTGTAGTGATGTTTGATTGTTAGTAAAACTTACCTATGTTACAGTATATGCTGTTGCTGTACATAGCTTTACTGTATGTACACAATTGATATCAGTTCATGAACATTTCAAATTACATTATACAGTGAAGTCAGTGCTGTAGACCGTATTAAGATTAATTGAGCCACTGTGTATGATCAGATAGTTTCTACCATTTTCACTTTGAAGCATTGTTACCTTTCTTTTTTCTCTTTGGTCATAGATTGATCAACGGTCAATTGGAACAGATGATCTATGCCAGGTGAGATTGTGACCCATCTTAAATATCAAGATATATTGTTAAGTTTAGAAAACAGCAATGTGGTGAAGTTTTACCAAAGGGTATATTTCCTCCAGAAATATTGATGGGAATATTTTGGAGAAGTTGAAATATGTAAATGCAGCGGTGTCTCAGGACTTCAGAAATTTAAGTAACTGTAACAGTTAAAAGATGAACAAATATTGCTCTACAGACTTCTTGAATTCTGTATTCAATATTGTAATACTTATCCTATTTTTAAATGTCATTACATGTTTATAGAAGTGATTTCAGTAAGACTTTAAGGTATATATATATATATTTTTTTGGAGGGGCTGTAGGTGATGATAATTTCTTAATTCATAAATTATAATAACAAATGAGTGTAACCTTTTGGACTAAAACTTACTTTTGATTTTTGTCTCTCTCCAGGATTCTGACACCAGTCAGTTAGATGCCGAGGTGGCGCGGGTGGAACTTGCCGAATCTAGGAGCAGAATTCATCAGTTGGAGGAATCCCTCTTGGGTAAACAGACAGCGCTGGATCTGTTGCAGAATGAATTAACGCAAATGAGGGCAACAGTAAATAACAACACTGACAACGAAGGTACTACCACCAGCGAAAACATCAACAAGAATCAAGAACCATCGGTGAGAGACAACCTCATTTATAAGTTCAGTTTGAAAAAAGCAAAGAAATATTTGGCTAGAATGGGACTTGAACCAGAGACGTCTGTGATTCCAAACCCTGTGCATACTGTACCAACTGAGCTATCCAGACCTTAGTTGCCCATGGGGATCCCTATACATAGTCTTTGCTAGGGGTGCCATCCAGAAGCCACAGTACCATCCATACCATGTAAAACAGGGATCACACCACAATTTCATTCATATATTGATCCCAAAATGTGGTAGGGGAAAGGATTTCTACCACCAAGGGCTGGAAAATTCAATTGGTCTGAGAACAGGGCTTGTAATCCTGAGGTCACAGACCTTGTAATCCTGAGGTCACAGACCTGTTTTAATGTCATGCTGGTAAGAAGTTTCTTTGTTCTTTTTCAAATTTGCTTAACATTTTCCAGTCATAACAAACTGGGTAACTCCACCGAAGCTTATTTTTTGGTTTTGAGGTTTGAGAAGGGCATGATTCCTAACTTTCTTCAAGTTAGAAAGCTTTGTAAAGCAGTTTGAATTGTAGGAAATTAGCAGAAGTTCTTCACAAATATAAAGATGATGTATTTTACTTTTCTTTTTGTGGTCCCCTTTAATGTGTTTAAAAAGTGTTTACTGTATAATTGGAAATTAAATCAAGCTGTTTTATCTTTGACCACAGGGAAATGTTTCAGGACAAGAAGCTGAACTCAGGGCTGCCTTAGAACAATATAACATCAAGGTAAGATTTTCATGTAATCATATTTTAAGTAATGTGGATGATACATTTGTGAAAGTTCAACTTTGACAGATGAAACAAATCTAGAAAATCCCATATGAACACCACTAGTCAAGTTATTATAAAGTTTAATATTACGCTCTGATGCACATCAAAAGGCCTGATATGGAAGCAGGCAACCTCACTGAAAGACCACACAAGTCTTTGACATACTGTATAGAAAGTTGCAAAGGATACTTACATGCAGTGCTTGTAGTGGGTTATGTAAACAAAAGCATGGTGTTAGAAAACTATCACTAAAAAATTAACTATAACATGGAATGGAGTAATGAACATTCAAGCTACATAACTTGTTGTAGACTTTGCAATAAGATTCAGAAAGTGATACCCCCATACGATGGTGGTTGGTGGCCTAGTGGAAAAATGTTACCAGTTGATATAGGCTACGTAGATCAGAGCAGGTTTGTATAGGAGAAGGGAAAAAGAAGAATGAAATAAATTTGGGATTATTTGAAATCAGTATTTGTGATGGTTGGGTATCGTTCAGCAAGTTTACTAAATATAATGCTATACTGTGTGTTGTAAAATATTTGGTATAGTACTGACTTATTTTATAAATGGATTTTTATAAATGGATTATTTTATAAATGGTATTTTATAAAGGTATTTTATAAAGGTATTTTATAAATGGATATTCATAACTACAGTAGATGTAGCTTTTCTGTATCATACTGCTGTGATATCAATTATCTTCTATTACAAAGTGCAACTTGCACAAAAACCCATTAATGGCAGAAAAGGCAGGAATTTGAGGAAACCATCTGTCAACCTTTTGACACTAATAATTGTTGCTGTGTCTGCTTTTCTAATTATCCAAGTCAATCAAAGTTTCTAAGAATTTTCTTGGTTACAGTCTTCAAGGAAAATAAATCGATAACTTTATCACATTAGATTTTGGTATTTAGTTGGCAGGTAATAAAACTTGTGACTATAGGAAGTAAATGGGATGAAACATTTGCCAATAATGCTTTATCTGCATGGTGGAATGCTATCCCAAGCAGATGTAAAAAAGAAAAGGTTTTAAATGAAGCTTTAAAAAACAAATATTAAACAAGGAAGGATAATTGGGTTATAGAACCTCCTCTATTGAATATATATTGGCTGCACATTTGATTTAGGAGTAGAATAAACATTGTCTCAATGTAAGAGACATTATAATTAAGGTACCTTGACCTCGCCCTGCCTAATCTGTATGCAGCCAGTTGTGACGTATTTCTAATGTTAGTACCACTATGCACTGTCCTCTCGCACCATAATGCTTCAAAGCACTCTTATAGTCCTGACAAGATAAACAATTCAGAACCTTAATATACAGTAATAGAAATAAGATATTCATACTGCTCTCACTGTAGGTAGAAGTACCTTGAAGTGTGACAGGAAAATACAGTACATAAATTTTGTTTTCTGAGTGGTTGCTCTTTCTTTTGCATATATCATTCATTAACATTCACATTGTTATGATTCATCAAATGGTATACAATGAGTCCTTAAATTGGACATTGAAATTTCCATCAGTGCCTGTATCTTGTTTCCATAAAACATCTTTCATCTAAATGTTCTTTTTGTAATAACCTATTTCCATTTTGTCTCCACAGATTCAAGAATTCCAACAAGCTCTCTTACAACGAGATCAAGTCATCCAACAGCTGACAGTGAATATGCAAACCGTGGTTCAGAGTCGTGATGCGGTACAAGCAGAAGCTACAGCCCAGACAAACCAACTCAGCCAGTATATCCAGACACTCCAAGACCAACTTAAGGAAGTAAGTCACAACAAAACCATCAGGTTTTTTTGCAGAGACTTTATATCTTCAAGAGATAACTAGTGATGTGTCTTATTAGCTCAGCCTTCTTTAACATTTCTGCAGTTTAATTTTGTTGAAAGTTCCCTACGTATGAGTTGGCTTTGTGTGATGCTATAAATAACACAACTTGTTGCAATAAAAAAATGCTTAAGAGCATTTAGTTACTGGACACCTTTATTTTAGCGTTCCTTTTAAAGTGCCTAGATAGAAAGATAAAGTATTTCCCCTCATTGTACCAGAATCTTGGTTTAACTTGGACGTTCTTGTACTCATTTATGACATACAGCAGCTCAAATCCTATATATTTAACCACATTATGCTCCAGGGTAACCTTATTTCAATCAGTCTCTGAAGATTGTACGGTCTCTGCTGACATCAGGCAAAGATTGTTCAAATGTTTTTGAAAAGTTTAAGGTAATCCATAACACCAGTATACATTTGATAAAGAAAGCGATCAAATGGATGGACATAGAATGTAATCCTGTTCACCTTGGTGTAAGTTGGGGCTTCTTAATTGGTATAAATATTAGCTGTAATACAGTGTCAAAGCAATGCAGATTGTTGGTCTAACAAGATAAGGCATATCTACAGGAAATGAAGAAGGTGCCTTTCTTCTGCAATGCTTTGTACAGCAGGAATGTTGGAATTGTTTAAAGGGATTATTTATGCCACTTTGTCATCAAGGTGGTGAGAATTATAATACTCTGATTTGCCTCCGCATGCACAGAACATTAAAGTAGAAAAGCGAAAAAAAGTATATATTGGTATTTTACTTGACAAGTAACAAATTTCATTTAGTACAGAAGGTATCATATTATCAATAAAGTTGCACACAAGGTGCTACTTGGACTTGTACTGTAAACACAAAATCCATGTCAAGAGTCTTTGTGTAAGAGTAAGAATATTTAAAGCCTTTTATGACCTAAATTCACAAACAACTGTGTATATCAGATCCTTTGAAATTGTAAAAATATGATTTTATTGACAAAAGTAGGATATCTTGCTCCAACAGAAATGTTCAACATTTTTGGTTATCTTTTGAAAACCAAACCATAGAATAAAAAGCTTTGTGTGAAATCCTTTCCTTGTCCAAGCCCGTGTAATATCAGATGTGGGTGTTTTCATTATGAGCATACTTTGTAAAACCTGCATTCTCTTATTTGTATCCTACAGACTGGGGAGGCGTTGCGTAACCAGAGTGGCGAGCAAATGAGCAGTTTGGCGGACGAGTTGAGCATGGCCCAAAATCAGGTGACAGCATTACAGCAGAACGTCGCTGACAAGGACGCCACCATGCAGCAGCTGGCTGAGCGCTACGCTCAGAAAGCTCAGGAGTTGATAGAACTGTCCGAGGACAGGGAGGAACTCAAAAGAAAGAATATGGGAGAGATTTCAGCCCTCCAACAAAAGCTGAGAGAAACCACTGGAGAAGACTCTCCTATGACCAAGGACCAAACTCTGATGAATTTACAGGCAGAGTTGGATGAGAGCTACGGTAGTCAAATCGTCATGATGAAACAGCAACTAGAGGAGAAACGAAGACAGGAGGTGGACCTGTGGAAACAGAGGTACGATGAAATGGAGAGGATTGCAGCTGCCAGTAGTGACAGTAATCTGATGAGGACTGAATTAGAGAATCAATTAAAAGAAGCTAATGAGAAACTGAAGGCTAAAGATGAAGCCATCATGACTGCAAGGGGAAACGTTGACAACCTCAATCAAAAACTGTCAAATGTGTCTGCCGCTTATCAGAAACAGCTTGATGATTTGAAAGCTAGTCATGCAAATGAGATTGAGTTTGTGGCGGAACAAGCCCAAAAGAGGACAGGGGAGCATATTGATGAGCTTAAGAAGGAACTGGAATCGACACAGGACGAGCTGAATACCAGTCTGACTGACCTTGAAGAGGAGAAGAAGAAAGTTGGGGAGGCAGTGGAGGAGTTGGCAGAGAACGCACTCAACTCATCCAGTCTTAGGGGCAATCTCACCAAAGAAATTGGTATTCTGGCAGCAGAGATACAGAGGAAAGATGAAGAGATCCAAGAACTGAACCAGGTAAGAATCAACCTTCAAGACCAATTGAACATAGTTGCTTCTGATAAGGAAGAACAAGTTTCTACATATCAGTCACAGATTAATGACCTCTCCACAGAGTATTCTCACTTACAGAAAGAGCTGGAGCAAGTCAAGGAGGGTAAAGAAGCAGCGACCGTCGATGAAGATGCCCTGAGAAACGAGATCGAAGAAGAACTCCGGAGCGAATACGAAGACAGAATCGATGACTTGAACTTTGCTCATGAAGGCATGTTGCAGCAAGTGAGAAGAGAATTACATATTGAACATCAGGAAGCATTGAAGAAAGAGAAACGTGAACTAGAGACTCAGTTTGAGCAGAAGTTAGAAAACATCACTGTCACTAAACAACATGAATTTGTCACTGAGCTGCAAAAAGTGAAAAGTGAGATTCAGATGCAATATGAGAAGGAATTTGAAGAAAAGTTAGAAAAAGAGAACGCCAAGTGGCTGGAAGCATCTCCCGGTCCTTTCGGAGGGGGTGAACAAGAGGGTCGTGCAGATCTGAGTCGTCTGAGAGCTGAAGTTCAGGAACTGTCAGAAGCAAGGGATGCTCTTCTCACTCAAGTAGACAGTACCAATCACGAAAAAGAAGTTCTTGAGGAAGAACTTTTACAAGTCATGTCAGAGAAGGAAACTCTAGTGGAATTACCTTTCTCACCAAAAGAGTTAGGCTTCTTTTCCACATCACAGGAAGAAGATGAGGAAGTAAAAAGGGAAGTGGAATCTTTGAGGAAGTTGCTGGAAGATGCCTATGCAGACAAAAAGAAACTAGAGCAGAAGCTGGAGCAGTTGAAAGAAATACATGCTGCCAAGCTGGCTGCAACTGAAAGTGAGAAGCAAGGCTTTGTGGAGCAGTTGGATGAGATGCAACCACAGCTGGAAATGATCAAGGACACCATTAAGACAAAAGAGATACTTGAGGCAATTACAAAACACAGAAATCAGCTGTTAACTGACAAAGAAGAATTACAGCATCGATTGGAATCCCAAGAAAAAGAATTTGAAGGGAAAATGTTAGAACTGCTGATGGAGAAAGAAACATCTGAGGGAGAGATTGACAGGATGAAGAAAGAGCTGGAAGAAGCAAGAGAGAAGGAATCCTCAGAAACTTCACCGAAGATAGGAGAATTAGCTGAGACACTCTCAGAGCTGGCTAGGCTACAGGGCAAAGCTGGTAAAGTTGAAATATTGGAGGAGGAGTTGGAGGTGTTAAGGTGCAAGTTGCATGAACTGGAGGATCAGGTTAACAAAGAGGATGGAAGTGATTCAGATAGACTGGAAGTCATGCAAGATGAGTTGCAGAGCCATCAGCATATGGTTAGTACTCTAACAGAACAGCTGAGGGTATCACAAGAAGAGTTAGAGGAATTTAGGAGTCAGGGTAATGAATTAGCTCAAATAGAATGCAAAATTGATGCTTTGCAAAAGGAACTGTTGAGTTTGCAAAGAGAAAATGTAGGTCTGTTAGAAGAAAAGGAAAATTTGGCAAAAGATTTGGATGAAAAGGACCATGAGTTTAACATAAAATTAGACAATTTGAAGGGAACTATTGATGAACTGGAAGAGAGGAATAAGATATTAGCAAATGAAGCTGGTTGTGTGGAAATACTCCAAAGAGAAAAACAGCAAAGTGAAGAGAAAGTTGATTATTTGAGTGAGGAAGTTAAGAGATTGAAAGATGATATCACAGGAAAAGATTTAAAACTACAAGAAATAAATGACAGAAATCTTGTCTTAGAAACTGAAATAAATGAAATGAAGAATGGGTCACTTAGAGAAGAGGATGAACCAGAGGTAGTTGGTAAAGGAGCAGTTGAAGAAGATGGTATTAATATGGATGGCATGGAGGGGGGTGAGAGCAGAGACAGGGAGGGGTGTGAAAGCAATGACAAAGAAAGATTAAAACAAACCATAGAAGACCTTCAGTGTGAAGTAAAAACTCTGAAAGATTTGATTGGTGATAAAGAAAATCAAAAAAATAATAGGAGGGATGAATCTGAAGGAAGAGGCAGTGAAATTCAAAAGTTGGAAAATGTTATCGAGGAAATGAAGGTGATGAGTGAAGAGGGTAGAACTAGAGAGTGTGATCTTCAGGAATCTGCTAGGAGATTAGAAGCAGCTCTTGCTGAAAGGAAAAACGAAATTTGTGTAGTCAGGGTAGAAATGACTGGATTGGAGGATAGGCTGGATGGGCTGTCGAAACTTGAGGAAGAGAGAAAACAATTGCTCGAGAGAGTGAAAGGTCTCGAGCAAAAGTTAGAAGACGAGCATTCCTTGGAGGATGCTTTAGCTAAAGTTGAAAGAGAGAGGGATTCTTATCTTGAAAGAAATAGAATCTTAGAACAGGAATTTGAGAGTGAGAAAGATAAAATTGAAGCAATAATACAGAAGACCTTTAGTGAGACAGATGTAGAGGGTATGATAGGGAGTATTGAAGATTACCATGATTCAATAGAGACTGGAGTAGAAGACAAGAGAGAAGAGGATGGAGATGTTGAGGAGACTGATGAAGACACTAAGAAAGATGGAGAAGACCATACAAGGAAATCAGATACTTGGGATGAAGTTGAGATGTTAAAAGAGAAACTGGAGTACATTGAGAAAGAGAGTATCAGGGAGAAGAAAGAGTATGATCGTAGACTGGTGGAGACCGAGGCTGCATTGAGAGAATCACAAAGCATGAGGATCGTGTTGGAGGCTCAGATGAACGCTCAGAGGAAAATGTTTGAAGAAAACAGTGACAAGATGATGAAAGAAGAGGTCAGTGGTCCTGCTGATGAAGTTGACACATCAATTGAAGAAGATAATAGGAAGAAGGAGGAGGAGGAGGAGGAGGATGTTGCTCAGCCTCCTCATGCTCAAGAAGAAGTCTTATCAGCAGTGCAGGTCAGTGGCGAGACAACGATGCTAACTCTTCCAGAAGAACCTTCTGCTAGCGATGTTGATAAAGAGTTTGAAAAATTGTGGTTAGAGGTGGAACAGTTAAAGGAAGAATCAAAATTTAAGGAAGAAGAGTTATCCAAGATGGAGGAACATGCCGAAACGGTAACCGGGGAGAGGAACGATGCTCGTTTAGAACAAGAACAATTGATGCGGGAAGCAACTGGCTTGAAGGAAGTTTTGAATGAAAGAGAGAAGGAAAGTCTGCTCCTGCAAAAAGAGTTGGCCGAAACAAAGGAGCGCTTAGAGGAGGCATTAGTGAGCAATGAATCTTTACATCTGCAGAGAGATGAACTTGAGAACCAATTGATGGATAGCGGAAATAGATCAACTGCCAATAAAGAGGACAAGCAAATCCTGACCAGTGAGATACAGAGCTTGAAAGAAGAGTTGGAGGAAACGAAGGAAGTAATTTCAAAGGAACAGAATCTTTTCAAAGAGGCTTTGGAGGGAGAGATGAGCTCTAGCAAAGATGGAAAAGGAGAGAATGCAGGCGATGAGGTCCAAAGACTGAACGAACTCCTGGACCAAAAGGAGCAACGAGAGAAGGAGATACTGACAGAGAAAAATCTGCAGATAAGTGTCTTACAGGAAGCTAGCTCTCGGCTGGCAGACGAGAACGAGGAACTCCTTCAGGAACTGCAAGATATCAAGAGTAGGTTTGTGAATTCCCCAGATGTCTCGTCTAGTGGGTTCGATGGTGCATTGGATGAAGAAGACCTCGCTGGAAATGGAGTCGATCTAGCAGGCCGTCTGGATGAAAGTGTCGCTAGGGAGGAAATGCTTAGAAAAGAGAAGGATCTACTCTTGGAAAAGGTAGCCGAGCAGGATGAAATTCACAGAAGGTTGGTCACTGAGAGGGAAGAACTTCAGCGACAACTCAGCGATAAACAACGATTAGAAGAACTACTTTTGGAGAAAGATCGCCTAGAGCAGGAACTCTCCAAACAAAAGAGGAACATGGAAGGCGATCTTCACGACCTAGAAGTGCAATTAACGCAGAGAGAAAACCATCTCTTGAAAGAAAAATGTCAGCTACAGAACGAGTTGAAACAGAAGGACCTACTCCTGAGGAGATGGGAGGTCGGCTACCGAGAACATCAGCTTAAACTCCGACACCAGGAGATGTTACTGGAGAAGCAATACTCGGAACAACTGTCCAAGGTCCAGGATGACGTCATCCAGGGTCGGACATCTCATCTGGAGAATCTCAGATCCGAGATTGAAAAACGGCACGCCGAAGCCATCGCCAGGTTGAGACGAGACCTTCACCAAGAGTTTGCCCTACGTGAGGCTCGAATGAACGAGAGCCACCTGTCGGACATTTCCGTCTTGAAGAGCCAGCACAATGTACAGGTGCAGTGGAGTTCCTACTAAAGTTTTTTTTGCCAGCCCCTTTCATCTTCATCTTTTAAATCCTTGTGGTGTCACGGCTCTGTCTTTGTTTGCTCGTCTGTCTTCTGCTACATTGCCCACAGCTTTGTCTCTTGCTTTAGTCTTCCACCGACTGCCTTATCACTTTGTCTTCAAATGGGGGTTACTCTAAAGCGAACAGGTCTTTCATTTCTCCATTTTGTTTTGTTTTTTTGTGGCCTTAAAGAAAAGTGCCGTAAAATTATTGATGAAATAAGTCTCTTTCAAGTATGATGGATAATGCCAAGAGTTGGCACGTGCAATGCCACCTAAACTCAAACCAGCAAGCATTGGTCTTTATGAAGTACAAGGTTTCTGGTTTTGCAAGGTGGTTGCATTGTCTGTCTGTAAAAAAAATATAATTTTTCTGTCCATATCCCATCTGCTGATCTATGTGTTACATTGTTGCCTCTCTGTGCATGTAAGCAAGCTGTAGCAAGAAGTAAAATTTCATTAGCGCTTGTTCTGCAAAGTCTGAAAATTTGCTGTGTAATCTGAAATGTAGCGTTAATTAAGCTTATTTGTTTTACGCTCACCAGCAGTATGTACAGTAATAACAACTCTGTAAACAGTTCATGCATGTTATCACCCCACATACCATTGCGAACATCATATGAAAACGTATAAATTTCACAGAAATGAATTTGGCGTTATCTGTGTGGTCGTATGTCAGAAAATGTCACAATTTGCTTCACCGAATGTTCATTCCAAATCCTGCTGTCATTCCATGTAGAGTTGAGTTTCATTGGGGTTGCACAGTGTATACACCTAAAAAGAGGCTTATTTTTGTTTACGAGTCATTCAAATACACTGTACAGTGGCAAAGTTGGAAATCCACTTAGTCTCAAATTCAACCTTTAATTTTTCTGGGAACATGCAAACTTATTAAAACAAATTTTTAGTAACCTTTCCTTCCTGGTGAAGTAATTCCTTCCTTTGATGATGACAGAGTAGAGTATATAGTTTACCAAAGTGTTTTGAGTATTAAAATGACCAGGTACTATATATCCTGCATACATATACAATATTGTAAGTCAATATCACTTAGCACAGGGTTTTCACCAAAAAATTGTAACCATTTCTCACCAATGTTTCTTGTTTCAAATCATCTTTTCATTTGCACGAGTCAACCGTTCAACAGTTTTCAGCAAAATTGCTCGTACGTTAGCAAATTTCTGCACACTTTGTTTCTTTCCATAAAAGTTGGTTTCAGTGGGATTTTAATACTTTTCCCTCATCTAAAAGTTCCCTCTTTCCATAAAAGTTGGTTACAGTGGATTCTAGTTTTTATTATTTTTACCCACTTTAAAAATACAAACAAACAAACGTGTTTTTGCAATCAATTTGAATGCAGCTGTCAAGATGTGTTGCTTCCATACTCTACAGTTTAAGTTGATATCTTCTAGTTTTAAGCATTCTTGGGAAGTCAGCATTGTCGATACTTCTTTTCATCCTTTTGGAAAAAGTAGCTTTGAGTGTTATGAAAGACAGCAAAGTGATGAACTAATAAAAGAAAACCTACATAAACATAACCAACAACTTTGTGTGAAAGAAAGCAAAGATGGGCCTCTGTTCTAGACCAATTTGTTTGATCTGAATGTCCTTTATTCTGAGAGCTACAAAAAGTGCCTACTGCAAATTTACGTATTATGTCAGCACAGCGTCCTTTGAACCAGGGCCTGCTATAAACACATATTTTGTCAGTATTTGTTGAAGAGCTGTCACACCGTGTGTGTGTTAAGCTGTCTGTCAGTGCTGCTTTTTAGCTGATGAATGCCAAAAAAAAAAAAAATTGGGGGACACTACCACTTTTCCTTTTTGATGTTGGTGCTAAAACTGGGTTTTTTTTCTTTCTTTTTCTTCTGTGAACCTGGATTTTTACTATGCTGTGTTAGATTCATTTTTATATGCACTTTACAGTAGCTGTACAAAATATAGAGACGCCTTTTTGTTTCAATCTGTCAGCCATTGCTAAGATATGATACTATTTTAGTTTGCCAACTTACCAAAATGGTAGTCTATAAAACAACTCTTTGGAAGATTAATATTAATATTATTATTGATATCTTTATTACTATTATTTTTATCATTGCACTTTGCATTTTGGTAAACAACAGTAAAACCTACATCACCTACTTTCAGTGCATGAAATTACTTTCGAGTACAATTTCGATGCACCACAAATTTTGTGCAAATGTTCAGCAATACCTATATTGCATCTAAAGAAAAATAGAGACAAAAGAATATATTTATTTTTGTATACCTACAGAGTTTACTTATAAAAAACATACCCATAGATGAATAATTTATCTGAAAAGAAACATATAATTTAATTTTATCGTTTTACTCTGTCAGTTTAACTGATGAGTATATTTGACCATATGATATTTGCTTGAAGTAATGAAGTTTGGTTGAAGAGGAGGGTGTGTGAGGGGACGGACAAAAAAGAAAAGAAAAAAGTGCGATTAAGGAGGAATATACCACACAGATGGAGAAGAATAAGAGTTCTAATAAGTTCTATAGATTACTATATTGTGTCTCATTGTGTTGTAGCTCAATAATTAGTAATATGACAGTTAATGCTGTACCTGTTTCCTTAATGGAAACTTAGTAAATTATACAACTGCCACCGTATTTTTGATGTAGCTGCTGTAGAAGAAGAAGCACCTCCAAGCAAACTGACAACATTTCTTACGTTGGGTTTGGAGGTCCATCAGGGTTCCATGATTCTGTCATGATGCAAGTTGAGAAGGACTTCAAAAAGTATAAATTTAAAAAATAAAAAAAATAAAAAAAATGAAATAACACTGGTGTGGCTTTTAAGGTTTGGTATACATGTAGAAAATGAAACAGGTTTTTTTCTGAGTTTTTCAAGTGGAAGGAATATGAAGATGATTGAGTCTGGTTCACCTGGACTTTGAAGGAAAATATTACCTGGGGACTGGGGTAAGGTGTGAAGGAGGAGGGTAGGAACAAGGAAGGAAGATAGGTGTTTTAGAATTATTGTACAGGTATGGCATTATCATCTCAGCATACTGCATTTTCTGCTTCAATTATTAGACAAATGTAATATTTTAAATATGTAGCCCAGATTGTGGAGTTTGTACAGAGTGTAGTTGCCTTGGTAATCTGCTGTTAACACCAAAAGGCTTCCATGGTTTTGCCCATATTTAGGGCAAAAACTATTTCTAAGTTAAGCAGTCTGTTTCAGTTTATTTCGATGAATGCCTTCCTGCATGGACTGTTTGTGTAAATTTATAATATTTTTTTCTCCTAAAAATTATTATTATTATTTTTTTAATTTGTCTTCCAAATCACTTTTGAATTGTTGGTGTGCCTTATAAAAAGAACTAGCTGTTAATACCTCATTTACATTCCAGACAGCGTTGTTTTAGTAAATCATCAATTTTTTTTATTTTTTTTATTTGAAGTTTTAAGCTTCCTTTGCTTTGTTATTTGCACCATTGCACCAGCTGTAAGGATATTGGTAATTTAATCCAAGATTCCATGCAAGATCGTCTGTATTGTGCCCAAATTTGCTAGAAAGTCCGGTATTGGTCACCCATTTTCAAATGTCAACATGAATTTGCCCACTCTAAATGTCAGATTCCCCAGCGATGTTTCAATTTTAATAATCTTCATTTCAAGTTTAATAATCTTTAGTGGCTGCATGGGAGGAAAAAAAGTAGTAACTTGGAGCATGCGAGCTCATAGGAAAGTACATTTGAAAAGACTTGTAGAAACTGTTAGCATCGTAAAATTTGGAGCCACTAATGTTGACCTATAAATATTTTCACCCTTGCAAAATAGAGCCTTCATACAGTTCTATTTGTATGGTTCTATTTACAAGTTCTGTACTTATACCCTAACAGATGCTATGCCCACATACAGTATTCATGCGGTTATAATATTTTCCTTCCTTCTCCTGCACGAGGGGGCTGAAATGTTCCAAATCTCAGTTTTCCATTCCCAGAGGCCAATCAGCATTGAAATGTCCATGGATACACTGTATGCAAATCATTTTCAGGAATAATACACAAACTAGTTTACAACACCAGCAGGGCCAGGTTTTCAGAAACAGAACTGCCCTTATCTGTAAAGTCATCATTGATTTCGCACTGTAACTGCTTTGAGAAAGGATTATTTCGATATATATTGTGTTTGTAACAACTGACTGTGACAGAAACTGAAATTGTGCCTGTAATGAAACTGAGATTGGAAACATTCAGCTTCCTGAAGTGACACGCTTAGGTTTTTCTTGAAAATACATGATTTGCAAACTGGGTGAACAGTGGCTAACAGTTAATGAAAAAACAAAAGAAGAAAAATGAAAAAGACAAGAAAATGTAACTTGCATACTGTACACGGTGCTGTACCATGTATACTTTTGTGTAATTTATAAAATAAATAACTAACGAAAAACTGCTTGTACTTAACAAAGCCTATAGTACACATGTCAGCCTGATGTGTGTTTGTACTGTACAATCGATTCATATAAAGTGACAATTTAGGGGAAAAGGATGGTTTCTTAAATGTTTCACACGATACCACAGTTGCAATATTTATCTGAGTTTTGAAGAAAACGTTTAAACATACAAAGGTTGAAAACTACGTTCAAGTACAGTAATGGGGAGCGTGTGGGGGTAGGGCAAAGTCATACCAATATTTTCTCAACATTTGGACATTTTTCATCCCTTATTAATACTGTATTGTGTGAGGATTATAGTAATGAATTTAAGAAAAAAAAAATCATTTTTTGAGAGTAGATCGTGACTGCCAGTGATTTAACATTTCCATGCATTTATGTACTTAACAGTACATGACTTGCATTTGAGGAAATACAATGGGTATTACAAAAGAAAGTTGATTTATTCTTCATATTAAATGGAAGTAATTTAATTCTATTAAAAAACTGTATATTTAAAAAGCAGAGCATTTGTGGAACACACTGCCATTATCAACAAAAGTGCTGCCATTTGTCCATTCCTGCAAAGGAAACTGAAATGTGAATAAATATTTTGAAAGTTATTTTGTCATATTTTGCTATTTCTTTATGACTCTTTATGACATAAAAACTGCTGCTGTTCTCTGAGAATTCTGGGTAATTCTTGGAGAATTTTGAGTAAAAGATACTGTAATAAACATTGATGTATGGGGGAAGGTGTGGGGGGGGGGGCGGGGAGGTATATAGGATGTTAATGTATTTCCTTCACTTTTTGCATGGCTTTTCTATTACAGTAGCACCAACCTCACATTTATATTAGCATGCAACATGTTTTAATATACCAATTTGCTGTGTCATTCATGTGGTGAGCACTGTACCCCCATTTATGCAACCACCATTAAAGTTTGAGCATGTGGTGAAGTTGACACCACTAAGTGCAATATCCTCCATGCAATACAAAACAAGCTAGGGACCGTTTGGTGGTTGAGTGCCATTAAGCTTTGCTGATCATCCTAATAAGCTTCTACTGTATAATGTAAATCCAGTAAATCCTAAAAGAAAGCGACGAAAGGTCACTAAATTAAATAACGTTCTTAGTCTCTGTAACATATTTTTGGAAAACGGGGGAGAGAATCCAGTCAAAGCACTCACCTAAAAGATCCACTAAAAACCAATTGCATTCATATATTGTCAGATACAAAATATACACATGTATCATGTAATAATTTTATGCATTGACTTTGCTCAATCCATCCCCCCCCCCCCTAACTGTCTCCTAACTCCTATTCCATGGTGCTGATGTCACTTTTCCTCTTACTGTTAGATGGATAAAGTGAACAACATATTTTCAAATTCTGTCACATTTTCTCAAATAAAAGTGGACAAGAGGGGTGGGGGGAATTTCCCTACCCAAACCCTATCCTCCTCTTCCCTCCCCTTCCCTAAATTGACTGGTTGTGCAGAACTTCATTTGTTCAACCAAGCACTTTTGAGTTTTCCTCTTCAGGCAATGTTTGAAAGTTCACCGTGAAAATCCCAATATAATATTCAAGACAATTATATTGTTTTCGTAAGGAATGATTCATCACTTATGTTGGCACACGATAATCTAGTTTCTTCCTCAAAGATTCAACATTACACACAATTAATATATACCAGTAGCACATCTCAACTTTATGAAGTCTCCTCAACAAAGTCAGTCAAATGTTGATTAATTTTGATGACATTATCCGATATCCGTACGTTTAGTGTCATCACGACAATCATCAACCTGCGAACTGGTTTACAAATTATTAATCACAGTTCTGATCTCGATGGGCCATTAAGATAGTCATGGAGATGGTTTACGTCAATTCCCAAAAAATCTTTTCTAAAGACTATAAACCTGCTCGGCAAACGTGTGTAATGTTATACCAATAAAAGCTGCAGGGTAGCTGGTTACCAGGGATATTCTCGTGACCAAAGTCCACGGTTTAAACAAAATTCGGAGAAATTATTCGGCTTTCTTTTGCAGGAGTTCAAAAATGACTTTTCTAGCATTTTGTCTCATGGATTATTAGTGAAATTTTATGAATGCATCTGATGACAGGGGAGTGCAGTGATGTCGTCGTCATGGCAATTACGCTGAAAAAGCTTTCATATACAAATCTTTGATCCATGCAGTGGGGAATATAACATTCATGATATTATGTGTAATAATATATATTATAATTCTGAATGTTCAAAGAGAACATTAGCACATAAGAAAATGTTCATGTTATCAAAATTGAAGGACAGATCGTCAATAATATTAGAATAGGAATGAAAAGCTTTTGAATAATGTCAGTCATTAAAATGACATCACAGCTGACCTACAGTATACTATAGTACCAGCATCCATTTCCTGAAATATCGAAAGATTTATCTGATGAAAATAGTTTATATCCAAACAACTAAATCAAGAGTTTGGAATTTGAAAGTGAGATCTGGGTTTCAACTACATAGTACTGTAACAATGCAGAATATTTTTTTCTCGTCGGTAATTTTTCACATTGGAATATTCCTTTGATATTAATACTGAAGATCGATTCATGATTTTAGACAATATTTCTGCTTTAGAGAGGAAATTATAAAATGTGCCTGATTGACTTGTTGACAGACTTGATCAATAAATACTATAGTAAACCAATTCTTGTTCCGGAACGTGAACCAGTCCAAAGTCGTGGTATGAGCTTCCACTAGTGTAGAATATCCCCCCCCCCCTCCCCCACAGTAAAATACTCAGTGGCATATTCTATATTGCCACACCATTTCAAATCCCAATCCTGTGCTCCTGTAGTGGTTCACTTAGGGCCTGTTTACAGCAAAAAGTAAACATTGGAAACAAATCCACATAGCCATTGACGATATCAATCGTTTTACTGACTTATATTTCCTGGGAAAGTTAAATTCAAATCTTTTAGTGCTCAATCTCTAAATTTTATTTATTCAGAAATTCATGCACTCCATATAAGCCATACATATCCAATACAATAGGTTGCCCTTACAATAGAGATGTTGAATTTGGAGCCCAGAGTTCTCCCTTCTGGATCTAATATATGAAGCGGGTCCTAAATACAAAACAAAACAAATGTAAATTGTACCATTTTTTTGCTCCTGTTTGAACGTAAATACAGCGACAGTAAAGTAAAGTTCCCGTTAGGAATAAAAAGTATGCTTGATAATGTTACTAGCTTAGCTGTACAGGCATCCTTCATGAGGCCGGATAGGGCATAATGTCATCCATCCGACATGACCTCTTGTCCGGTCACATGTATGTCCGGCATTTCTAATAAAAGACTTGATTTTTCAGCAAAACCAAACATTATCTGCTGAAACATTCTACCGGTACTGTTCAAGAGTATACTGTACTATTTTCATGTACATCAATTTATGTAAATGTACCACAAGTGTAAGCTAGTACAATTTCATAACATTTTAATGTAATCCTATTTACCAGCTTCATATTAATTGTTTTGTAATTGTACATATAAATAGTATTCTAATAAATGATTGTGTGAAACATGTAACTTGAATGATTTGCCAAAGCTTTGAAACGTTATTCATGGTTAGCAGCCCATGACATCTTACAAGTCTCCTCTGCGAGTCTGCAGGGACAATAAGTTGTCCAACTATCGCATCGCAAAATGTCATTGATGTGTCCTCCATTTGAATGTTGTGTACTTTTTAAAGAAACAAAAAAAACTTTGTAACATCAATCCTGTAAAAGGTCTCTGTAAGAGTCATTAGTACCTTTTATTCCATTTAAGTGCATGACAGACATGTGTGCAGTTCCTTCTTTCATTTTTATTGGTAAATTTAACTTTGTTTCAGATCAAACACTGTTTATGACATGACAATAAATATATGCATTTAATATGCTACAGTACCTTTCACTTTCCTTTTGTTTTTACCTCAATTTTGAAAAACATATCTTCATTCATTTTCTCCTTTACATTAAGTGCACTTGGTAAGGTGCATACATTTCATATATATTTTCCCCTCTATATTATGATCTTTTCATATGTCAACTACTGCTCATGCATATTCAATGATTTTGACTTTATTGACTTTATTATCGTGGTTTGGCTCTTTTAATATTGTAAAGAGAATATCTTCACAAAGAAGAACATGTCCAATGAATATTGTGTGATCAGGGATGTGGATAATCCGGTGCTTATTTTGCTTTGTTAGTTTTTTTTCACCTAAAATGCCTAAAATGCTAAATAATAAAGGAAAAAATTTCAGCCTCTGAGAAAATGTCATTGTCAAAAGGATGAACAAACGATTCCAAGTGTATAAAATAGCAATATACAGTACAGTTTACCAAGTTGATATTTGGTGGCATCTTCCTTGACAGGGCTGATTGTGGCAGGTGGAAGAGCATTGGAGAGGGGGGTGGGGGGAGGCGGTGATGTGGCAGGTTCTAACTCTACTAAATTTGAGGAGTTTTAAATATAAATGTTATGTTAAGATTGCCAAACTGGTGTGTTTTAGACAAAACATTTTCAAAGACCACAGACACCCTTTTCAATTGCTGCTCCACTTAAAATGTCTTTGCTATTTCAAGCTTCATCATAAATATCTTACATAAAAATTTATTAATATTTGTTCCTTTTGTTTCGTACCCATTTTACGAACTACATCAGATTTTAGTTTCCATTTTTTATATCTCTTTCTCATTCAGCTCAACGAGGTGGTAGCCGAATTGAAAGCCAAGAACGAAAAACTGCAGGAAGAACTCGAACAACAAAAAGAAAGAGTCGAAAATGGACCGACGACAGATCAGGAGGTAGGCTAGTATTTTTCATTTTTTTTTTTTTAATTTAAAATTTTATCCTCGCATGGTGACATCTACAGTATTCAAAGTCCGACGGATACATCATCGCTCATAGCCTCTTTGACTCTGTATAATGTCCTGCTGTCATAGCTTGTTTATGGTGTTATCCTTGTGATAAGTGGTGTTTTAAATTCATTCACGTATGTTTGTAAATTTTCAGTGCAAATATGTAAGTATCTGGTGTATTCTTGTACCCGTGCTAATTTCTTCAGTAAACTTTGCGTCGGGATTCTCTCTAGCGGCGTAGGCATGTACAAGTCAAAGCTGTAAATTTTACGAAATGCTCACACGGAGGAGAGAGTGATGTATCGCTGAATATTAATTGCATTTGATGTACTGTACCAGATAACAAGTCAGTTGTATTCTGATTTTTTAGTGAGATGATTGTCAAGGTTTATCTTAGTTTTTTGGATTTTTGTTGTTGAAACTTTAAAGGTACAGTATGCTGTGTTGGCCCCAAAATATGCCAGATTTTCAAAATATGGTCACCTTTTGGTCAAAATTCTTAAACTATTTTTTTTATTTATCACCCTGGAGGAAATTGACTGGGACATTCAAACATCTCTTGTGTTCATTCCTGTACAAAACAATGTGGGGAAATGGGAGGGGAGTGAGAAGCAACAAACTATCAGGGAAGCAGTGGTGGAGCTAGCGGTATTGGTCAGGAAGGGCGAGAATGGTCTGTAGGGGCGCTTTTGACACTATCTAAGCGGAGCGCCACCACAGGTTGGCGTGGAGCATACAGAATTTCTTTGAGTAAAGATACTCCCTAGATCGCCGGAAATGACCCTTTCCCGGGCCTTGCTAATTTGCAGATAAACGAAGAATAAATAGGTGTCATCGCCATTTTGTCAGAAAATTACACCAACAAAATGTGACAAATGTCAATAGGTATTTGAGAACGCAATAAAAAGGTCAATATTTGCGAATAAGTAAAAAGTGGTAAAAAGCTGAAAAGGGCGCCAGCAGTCCATTTGAGTCCGCCGGGGGGGGGGGCATCCGCCCCCTCTGACTGTATGGACGTTCCGCCACTGATGGGAAGGGTCACCCAATTGGGTGTACCCATTGAATATATGAAGCTATTTGTTAAAAGTGGAAAATCTGTCGAGTTTGCAATCTGTGTTCTTTCTTACGTTGGTCAGGCTTCGTCAGGAGCAGATATGGATAAGCTTCAGATTCTGAAACAGAGTTTAGATGAGGGCAACCAGAAGATTCTAGATGAGATTATGAAGGAGAAAGATGAAACCAATGAACAGGAAAAGGAAAATGTCAAATCAGAATTGGAGGTAAAACTTTGTCCTAAATACAACTCAATATCAATTTTACATTTAAGAAAAAAAAATACAAAAATAATTAGAATTTACTGAAAATTGTATCTAACTTACAAGTATGAGAATTTACATTACATTGTTTATTAGATTTCATCCCTGGATTCAAACTGTCATTAGATGTATCATGTAGGCAGCACATACCCTATATAATTCCAGACTATGTTGCAATTTTTAGAATAATTTTTTCTGTACCTACATGTATTAAACTCAGCAGATAGGCAAACTACCCTTAATTGGATAACTGACATTGAATAACGAATGCAGTCATCAATATTCTACGTCATGAAATTGCACAGCAGGGAAAAGCGTTGACCAATCAATTCTGACATTTTCATCAAATTGTAAAATACAAGGCTGGATTTTCTTACTCTGCTAATACAAAGGGTGGTCTTAAAAATATTTCAGTTGTGCAAAGTTTAAAACATTAAACATTAGTTTAAAACATGTGATTCCAATACTCTAATGTAGATTCAATGAGTTTGGATTTGTGTCAGAATTTACAATGTTTAACCCCCCTCCCCCTCCAAAAAAAATGGCAGCTGTCTGGCTTACCCCATCTATTAGATATGGCTATCGCTTGGTTCTTTTATAATGTTCTGATATTGATATATGTCAACCTGTAGAACCAACACAGAGAAGAGTTAAATTCACTGAAGGCTACGGCTGAGGCGGTCTACAGCAGTCAACTCGATGAGCAGCTGGCGAGGAGTGAACACGAGAAGTCTCAAGCATTGGTGGAGCAGCTAGAGGAGCTTCACCAGAGACAGGAGGGTGAGATGGAGCAGATGAGGAAAGATTATGAAGAGTCAGTGATGGAGAAAGAGGAACAATATCAGAGTATGATCAAGGATACAAATGGTAAGTTTATCAATCTTCCTCTTCATTTTGCTTTGTAGTTTATTGCTCGGGGTTGTCCGTAGAATTGGTATATCACCTTGCACTGCTACAGAACGGGAGGAAAATCAGGGAAATGCAGGTTGTGTCCGGGGAGGGGCGAGGTTGGGGTGGGCAGAAGGACAATCAGGAAGTTAGACAAAGGGAGACAAGATGAATATATGTATGTAACTGGAGAAAAAATGGTTTTCACCACGGAGATTATGTTTGCAAGAGGCGAAACTCCCTTTGAAGTCTCCTGGAATCATACTATGTCCTCCCTTAATCTTCTCCCTCCTTCTCCATAGTGACCCATAGAAGACCCCACCCCCCACCTCCCTTCCCCCACATCCAACTTTATTTCTTGTTCCCACAGTCATGCATTTTCTCTCAGTACCTTGTTTTTGTTTTTGTTTTGCCTTTTATAGAATTATGGACATCATTTAGTATTATGAAAAATATTATGAGGTTCGTAGGGTCATGGAAATGTGGGTGTTATTTCAATGTAAACTACAGTATAGTTCTTGTAGACCAATGAGATATATTTCCATGTTCATGTTGTTTCTCATTGCACAAATATAACCTTCGGTTAAAGAAAAAACAAGAAGCTTTAATACCTACAACATGCTATTAATCTGACCACTCATGCTTTGATTTACCCCAAAATATGTTAAAATGATATGTAAGGGATCCAGCATGGTCAAACTTAATTCTTGTCTTGCTGCCTTCTGCTGGGAATTTTAACTCCCTGAGACACTTAATATCTAATTTTGAAGTTTCCTCATCACCTATGAATAAATTCGAGTGGTGGGAAACTATTAGAATCTCCAAGAAAATTGTTTTTTGAGCTAGCAGTCTTAAGCATGGTCAAATTTTGGGGCAAACTGTATTGTATTTTTGGTGTTACATTATTTTTCTCTGTCCCACCCCCCCCCATTTTTCTCTATAATATTTTGGTTGAACAATGTTTTGTTTTGTGTATTAATTAGCTAAATATGTATAGTTCGTAAGTGGATAAGACAAGAGAGGAGAGCATGTTTGACAGGTCTTTGGAATTGCATTGCCCTATAAATAAAGCCTTTCAAGTAAAATCTTAATTTAAAATTCAAGCTTCAAATAAATAAATGATGACATTTCTGTGAAATTTATGAAACATACATTCTCTTACATAGGCCCTTTAGTTTGATAAGCAGTTTGCTCACAGTTTTGTTTTATTTTTAATTCAAATTTATAAAACAACTGTTGCTAACATCATGCAAGAAAGCTTCAGTAAAAGCTTTCATTTTGTATTAAAATATGTTCTAGTGCTCTTTGCATTGTTGCAGTAAATCTGCAGGTTATACACATAACCACTATACATAGAGAGTTGTAAATTTGACTAACTATATACATATACTTATATATATTAATACTGAACCTCACTGTTCATAAAATGCTCTTAAAAGCATCAATAATAATATTGCTACACACAGTGTGTGGAAACTGTCAATGAGCAAAGCCATATTACCATGACAATGTACACAACATGTTTATTCATAAGCCAAGGAATCAATGATGAGACTTTTGTACTACCACACACAGTCTGCCATTCAATTATAAGCTCTCTGAGTATATCTGAATGGTTTAGACTAGCACAATAGCTGCTGTGATGATCTGTCAGTAACATATAGAATTCACTGCAATTCTTGTAGTATCTGATTGTGCTTTGGGGGTGATATTTCATGTCGGTATTGATTGCTATATATAGCACTGTGGCTGTATGTATCTGTATGTGTGTGTGTATTATTATTAAAGGACTTTGGCCCACATGCCACCGTTGCTTATGAAGGAAGCTGTACACTGACATGCTGGAGTTGTTTACATTGAACAGATAGCCTCAGTTCAAATATACTGACTGTACGCTGTGTGGCTACTACTACTTACAGCCTGGAGATTCAGTTATGGTTTGAAATTTGTGCGGCATCAGCCTGGATTTCTATAGATCTGCTTCGATTGGATTTGAGGCCATGTATTGGATTAGCTCATTGGTGAATGCTTCTTTCATTCTTTTTTTGTACTGTAACTTGTAAAGGTTATTTAGGTTTTTTTTGGTGTAAGGAGTTGTACAGTGACTGTAGCATAGTTAGCCTAGATATTATACAGTATGTATAGTGTTACATGTATGCAGGTGGTTGTAATATTTTTGCCTTTGATGTTACAGTAAAATATTCCAATTTATATCTTAAAGGTAATTAACTGAAACAAATGAAGGATGCTCAAACTATAGAATTACTAGTTCAGACTGATTCTGGTGTATTCTTTACATTGGAGCATATAGGCAGTGTTGTATACTGTACTGTAGGTATAAAAGTTAAATGTACCTTATACACTTTTATGTAGACCTTGTGATTCTGATTATACTGTGGTAGGTTAGCAGGGAGCTTAAGGTGAGAGACATCTCTCCCTCTCCCCACCCCCAGTTATAAACAAATTGCATTTTTTTTATGATTGAGTTTATAGACCAAAGTTTAGATTCTGTGCAATATACAGTGTACAATGCATACTGTGTGGTATATATCGGTACTACATATGTAGTACTGTCATATACTGTATACTAACCAACTGTAATTTGCAATTGGTCATTGATGGCATCAAATGAAACTCGCAGCTCTCTCAAATAAAGCTGTAAGTGGAAACTGTCCATAGTTGCAAACAATGACATAACTGGTCATCACAATTAATTTATTTTGGATCATTTCGTCTGAGCTGGCTGGTACTCTTGCACTCAACAGAATCTGTAATCTTTGAAATTTAGTCAACAATGTCAGAAAGTGCTAAGTAGTAGTTGTAGGCTACTCTAAAACTGCTGCAAATGCTTAGGTATATTTCAGATCATTTAATAAAAATTTTTTATGAATATATTGAATAATTACATCTCGTGAAATTCATAGCTGCACATGAGAGAATACAGCCTACTATATATCTCAGATGATCTTTGCAGTGTATATATATTTGAACAATACAATTTGTCTCCAAATTTCAGTACAATTAATTAACAGTTGGTTCTTTCTGCAGCTGCTAATTGTTTCTCTTTGAAAAGACAAAGGCCTTGTGACATGGTTATCTTTTAGAAGATGCAGTAAAGATTATTATTGCATGCATTTGAATTGTACTGTACCTACCAAGATATATTAAGTTTTGTTCTTAAACTTAAAAACTTGTCTTTTAATTACCAAACTAAATTTAAAACTTAGTAGGTAACAGACTTAACTTCCATTATTCTATAGAGTTAACATTGCTAGTAGGCCTACTTTAAATGTTACGTTTTTAAGATAAAACTTGCTGCACCAGAAATTTTGATGCAGTATTTGAAGTATTATTTTCTCTTTTTATACTATACTGTATACCGTATTGACAACATACTGTATCTATACCTTAGTGTGTACATGCTGTACATCCTGTAAACCACATGTAGACCTGTACGTTGTGCACAAAATTGCAATGGTCCCTTTGTGAAAACACAGTATTATACATACAGTATATATACCAGCTCTTCTGCAGCTATTAAAACACATACTGTTTATGTACAACACACACATAGTCCATAGTATGCACATGTATGCAGGTACTGTATCTATACAGGAAGTCAGTCACCTTGTTGTCAGGGCTCAGTTATAGTTTCAATTCCACAGTGCAGATCAGTTACCTACACAGCTTCCCGTTGCTTAGATACTTGATCACTTACAACTTTTACAAGTTTAAAAGTGTGTTACACATAGGTATAACACACAGCTCTTCTCTGTTCAGTACAACCATAGAGGTTTACCTTGTCATGGTACAACAACTGTTTGATTTGACTAGGAGAGTAACCCCAGGGATTTACTGTAGTGCTGTGAACAGCATTTCATTTCATTTATTCTTCCATTTCCTCACAATGTTTATATAATAATAGGACAGTACTAGGGTGCACTCTGCCAACTGACCACTTAACTATACTTAATAATTTGAACCATCATGCATAGAATTATATATAATTGTCATTTGGTCACTGAAATTTACGTAGTGCTCAGTTAATTCTGCATGGCACAACAATTGATACCGAAAAGTGCACTGATAATGTACTATATTTTCATAGGTAAATTAGGGAAGATAATATTGTCTATAGATGACTGGTTAAGACCTACATCATGACTAATATTTTAAATTCTGAAATGTGTTTACTTACAGTACAGTAGTCATCTCAGTTGTCGTGAGTTTTACCTTACAGTTACGTAAATCTTTCGACTATAAGTAACAAAATTTGTTATAAAATTAGATTACTCGTCCAAATTCCTATTTTCTTATACAGCTACGCTGGAAGCATTAACCGGAATTAACAATACTGGGTCAGTTTATTCGATATGAAATACTTGTGTCCATGTTAAGTGCTCACCCAAGGTCGATATATTGAGCAACACATGCTCTTAAAACAGCAGTACTACACACATGTTATAAGAGCTTCTAACATGAAAATTGTAGTTTGCAATTTTGGTAATTTTATATGTTAAAAAAAGAAATGAAAGTTAGTCACTTATCAATTTTCTTAAAATTTTCTTAACTTTTTTTTTTATTTGTTCATGATTATCATCAAGAAGAAAATTTAATTTTACCCACTGTTCAGTAATGTTTTCTTTTTTAAAGCTCTAATATTATTCTACGAATAGTCCTAGTTTTTTTTATCAGTTCAGTATGTGCCACAATAAGCGCTGCAACAAAGATATCTAACCAATTTTCTGATATTTTAAGAAAGTTTCTATCCTTGCAGCATCTTCTGCAATATATTCAAATCGAAGGTCTAACTAGTACAGCATGTTAGCTATGTAGCTTCTGCTGTTTTATGATATAAATAGTTTGGCACTTGTAGCCAAATCTCTGGAGAGAAAAAACACAAATCAATACAGATCTTGAAAGAAATTAAGCACACGCACATTTTTTATTCATGCAATTATATGCCTTAAAAATTGCTAAGAAGGTGAACGTATCTCGCCAAGGTTTCCGAAGACGGTGTGAGATGGCTTCTGTAGAATTCAGTTGTGCAGATTAACAATAAAAAATGTATATTTCAGCTGATATGCAGTTTCAACAGATTCTTTATAATGCCATCCAAATTTTAATTAAATTTGATTTGAAACTCATGCATGCATGCGTGCAAATACAGTTGCACATACAGTAAAGTAATGACTGAAACTTTTGCAGACTGCAAGGCTGTTTTGTTTACACTGTGTAAACTTGACAAAAAATTGCAGATGGAATTTCAAATTTACTTAAATAGAGAAACCGTAGTTAATGTTGCAGAGTGTGCTTTTTACTGCACTTATAATACGGTCAATGTATTTCAAGGCCCAGTAGATGTGTGTGTTTTGTATGGAGGAATCATACAATGAGTCCTGTTTGTATACTAAAATATTAAAAGAATGAAGCATTTCTAAATTTCTTCAGAATGTTTTAACTAACCCAAGAACCATTAGCATTTGTATATACAGCAGCACAGTATTGAGTGATTGAAGTGTAACTATGGGGTGGGCAGGGGGGTGGCAGGGGTGGGGGGAGGCATCAGACAAGGTGCACTATGGAGTGTTCCTTCCAGCATAACCATATAATGTTTATCTCATTATGCAAATTATCAGCGGGAGGGTACCAGATGCTATGTGACTAAATTGAATAAATATCTCCTTTCCCTGCCCTTGCTTCTTTCTTATTAATTTTTAATTTACAGTAATTAAGTGTTGTGAAGCCTTAATTTTCTTTTCAATTCATCTGCTAAGTCCTAGGAGATATAATATAGTTTCTGGTCATAAATGCTGTCAAAATTGTTTGGACATCATCGACCAAATTTGGATTACAGTCCAAAGTACAAATTGCTAAAACTCATGATTGATTTGTTTGAGAAACTAATTATTAAATTACAGTTTGTATCCAACAAAATAATTCATAAAACAATGCAAACTTTGTCTGAATTAGTGAAAACACTTCATGAAGTAAGTTACCATCTTTTAGTATTCATCTCTGTTTCCAGGGTGATAAATGCCCCATGCCCACCATTCATGTGCCAAAAGTACAACTGGTTGTTACCCCTGGTTACATTGTCAGATTTGATTTTGATCAAAATATTTCAATTGCTGTAATAGCCTGTATTGAATAAAGAGAAATGAAAAAGAGATCAGCTTACTATATCCACAAAAAAAAAGGAATAAAAGAGAGAAAAGAGAAGCTTTTCATCCCTAAGGAAATTTGCTTGTGATTAGAAATTGTGAAGTTATATCAGATTTTGTGCTGACATACAGTAGTTTAATTCTTTAAGCAATGTACAGTACTTGAACCATGAAGTTAACAGAAAGAGAACAAGGAAATGTTCAACAAAGAGAAATTATCGATTGGTCACTGATTGATGTGTTTTTGTAATTGCAGCACTGTTTATAATAAATATCTATAAATTAAGACAACATCTAGGGAACAAGTGCGTGATCTCGAGAGAAACAAGTGGCACCCTTTCTGTTTTCATGATTGTATAGCTCACGGTGGTGGATTCTTACTGTACATACTTGTAACCAGACATCGCTGAAAAGCAGTTTCTTTCCCTACATGATGAGCATAAAGAGGGCGCTTTGTTTCCCGTTTGTTGGATATCTTAATGACTTATTTACAGTAGCTTATTTATTCCTGCAGTATTCATGGAATATTAACTGGATGAGAACATGAAAATGTTAGGATTGATGAGTTTCGATGTCATTTCCCACTATCATAGTTTCGTATAATTTTTTTACTTTATGAAATTTTATCAGTTGCCCACCATATATCTATTGTGTCACAATGTTTCTAATTTCAAAGCCATTGTATCTTAAAGGCTCTTACTTTAATGTAAAGGATACAAAAAAGGGGCCTGATATTATAAGATAATGCTGCCAGGAAATTGTAAAGTCAGTCTCCTCACTCTCCTGTTCCTTTCGAGAATGTTTTTTTTTCTGCTTTCACCTCGCCAAGTTGATCGACCTACGGATTCTACGAATCTCTCCTTTGCGTCATTGACTGTAATCTAGAAAATTAAGACTGATCATCTTAAAACCCATCTTGCATCATGAGCTGAACACTTATAAAGCCCAACAAATCCATCTATACGATTATTTAACCATGAACTTCTGTGCTTGCATGTATAAAACTGAAAACGTGAAGGCTGTGCAGAGTGCTATTTTGAAAGGCACTCTATTAAGGAATTAATGTGGTTTCTGCTTGATTAGGTTTGCAGTGCTTTATTTGGGCATAGACCGAGAAACTTTCAACCCTTGGCCTTGGAGGGTTGTCTCTAAATGACCAGCGCTCTGCTGATGAAAGTCTGGGATTGCATAAGCTGGTTAATACTGTATGATTATTTTTAAACATGAGTGTCCATCAGGGGCATTATGTCTTTAAAGTTTGGTGTTTCTTTTCATGATTAGTCGATGTGAATGTCAATTTTGTTCATTCTTGGATGTTTACTACGGATGCAGTGTATGCCAGGACATGTCCGTCGATAGGGTATTGAACTCTTGTCATATACTGGCTCTTTCAAACTCGTTTAAATCTGATTTTTAAAACATTTTTGCCACTCGAATCACCATATTCTCATGGGTTTTCAGATTAATACCGTTTTCTGATTAATGCAGGTCTAATAAAGATTGATAAGACGCTTTCTACAGTCATTTGAAAGTTTTTTTAATTACTAAATTCTTTTGATTTTCTGACTGTTATTTATGTACTCCACTTTCTCACGTACAGTAGCTGTCTGCTTAGAGTCCTCACCAATTACACACTTTTGCTCTACCATATCAAGAGTACTGCGCCGGTCCACTCCCAACAAGAAATTCGACCACCCAAAGTGTTTAGATCTGGGTTTTTTTGGGGGGACAAATTTTCTATCTTTAGATTTCCTTGTCAGACCTTAACATCAAACTTTGATAGCTATTTGCAGTATTTAGAGATTGCAAGGCTTTCTTATTCAATGTTTGAATATTACTGTTATTTATATATATATTTTTTTTATATGTATGATTGTAGATTTTCTCATGGCAAATTTGTTTTTTTTCCTTCCAGATTTGACAAACCTCTCTTCTGAAGAGTTGATTGGACGACTACAGGAACAGTTAAATGATGAGCACCAACAGGTGATACAGGTAAATACATCTATTGTAAATGGTTGAAATGACCAGACAAAAGAAAAACTGTGGCTAGGATGCTTGGGTGTCATGCACCATCATCTTGTGGTATTTTTTTTCATTCTATCGAGCTGGAATCTTTGGGTGAGGGGAGACAATATTTTGTGTAACTAACAGTATGTCAGTTGCCACTATCAGGGTCTTTACCTATCAGCCCTGGTACGAGTTACGTTTTGGGTTTTTTCTAAGACCTCACATGTATCCTGTGGCACCCAAACAACGTTTGCGGCTACATCAGACAGGTTATGCCCCTAAATTGGGCATCACACATATCAGTTACAAGTTACAGTACAAGTTACAGACTTGTAAGTTACAAGTACAAGTTACAAGTACGAGTTACAAGTACAAGTTACAAGTACAAGTAAATATGACATATTGGCATCACTTATGGATAGTATGGTGATAACAATCTGTGTTTATTTGGTAAAAAAAGTCAGTCTGAAAGAAAAACCAAGATATGCTTCATATTATTTATCATATATGAAATTTTGGTGTCATATTTGGGGAAAAGATTGACTCTATCCACAGGTCATTGGTCTTTCACTCCAGGTTAAGGTTTTTTATCATTATTTTTTATTAAAATCCGTTTTATACATCGATATTCTTGGATATATGTAGAATTATCTGTTAATTCTGTGCAGGGATGTAACAAATATTAGGCATGTTCTCAATATCTGTGTGGAATTAATATCCCAACCTCCTTGTTCATCAGTTTTAATTACCAGGCATGAGACTCTTCCGCGGAAACGCGGATTTCCGATTTTTCTTTTTTTGATTTTCGCGTTTTTTCTCGTAATTCGCGTTTTTTATTATTTTTTATTTATTTTTTTATTTAATTTTTTTTATTTAATTTTTTTTATTTAATTTTTTTTTTTTTGCCGAACATGCTGGAATGTGAAGGGAAGGAACACCGAATTTGACCAGTGGTGGAATCAAGTAGCACAAAGCAAGCAAAAAAGCCTTTTTTTTTGGTTCAAAATAGCTAATGGATAAATTATACAAGCAGAAATTCCACACTTTTTTGGCGAGTTACGTGATGTGATAGATTCCATCTAGAGTCCACCATTTTGCATCTAAGCCCTCCTTACCTGACAAAAAAATTCTAAAGGGGAGGGGGATACCCCCTCCCCTTACACCCCTCCCCCAGGACAGCGATCGATAAATTTCAGATTTTTTTTCCCCGGCTCAGTCTCATCCCTGAATTACATCTGAGCAGTACTTCTATTGGAGGTGTTACTGTACAGTAGAGTAATGATAGCACCAGTGCATGATCTCATCGATTTTGATTTCTTCATCTTACTTTTTGCTGCCGGCAGGATTTAACGCAACAGTGGGATCAGGCGACCTTGGAATATCTTGAAGTGCTGAGATCCAAAATGGAGGACAAGCACCTTGAAGAGTTGGAGATAGAAAGAGGCAGCGTTAAGCAAAATATAGAGGGCGACATTGAACACTTGAAGAAGCAGTGGGAAGAAGACCATCAGTTAGACACTGAAGCATTAATTAACGAAAGAGAAAGGGTTGTTGCCCAGGCCGAAGGTAGATTATTAGAAAATATTGTAATTTTGAGTCAGTACTTATAGGATATCAAAAGTATGAGATTTTAAAAATATGTCATTCAGAGCTTGTTCCTTTTGAGATATTTTGAAATTAGATCATATTTTATGGAAGATGGTGCATTGCACAGAAATCTGTGATGTCATACATCAGAGATTGATCAGAGATCTATATAAGAGTAATGAATTTCAGAATTGAAGTATTTAATTAGAAATTTGGATGTAAGTTAAATTATAATTGATTCACTCTAGGGCCGTTTGATAATCGTAACTGTGTCATTTACGTCATCTCGGAAGACTTTTTCATTTTTTTTTCTCTTCTCAGAAATGAAGACCAAACTGGAGTCAGTACACATGGAGGAATTAGCCAAGGTCCGAGCAGCCATGCAAGCTGACTATGATCAATTAGCTAAGGCCAGAGAAGACCTGGATAAAACAAGGTCGCAGACCGAACAGAGCCTGAAGCAAGAACTGGAGGGACTCAGAGATGCTTTTGAAGACCTGCAGCAGAAATACGTGGACGAGAAAGAATCGGTGGCCGCAAAGTTCGGCGGGGACGACGCAGACGCAGCAGGATTGATACGGCAGCTTCAACAGGAAGTGGATGAACTTCAGAAGGAGCTGACCAACCAGCGGAGTAAACTACAGCTGGAGCACTCGGAAGAGCTGGGTAAACTGAGGTCATACTTTGAACAAGAACTTGCGGACACGGAAGAGAAATGGTCCAAGGAGATGGAGAACGTAAAGGCAGGTAACACATCTCTGGGTTCCTCATTGGAGGAGCCCGAGCTCAAAGCCGCGAAGATGCCGGACTTTTCTCACTCGTTGATGACTTTGACTCACATCTCGGACACGGATAGCTCTCCACCCAGATCACCTGTTAAGAACAAGGACATGGAAGCAGAATTCAGACAGCATCTCAGAGGAGACATGGAGAAGGATTACCAGAAAGGATTGGAAAATTTGAGAAACGAGTTGGAAAATGACCACAAAGCCGAAACGGCTCGGATCAAGCTGGATTACGAGATAAAACATGAGCAGGACTTGGAGAGGGAGAAAGAGGCCATGAGGAGAAAACATGAACATGAGAAGCAGATTGAAGAAATGAACCATCTGGAGGCACTGGATAACCTCAGAAAAGAGTTGGACGACCATCATGCCAAAGAGGTCGCCCGTCTAAGAATGGAACACATGGGCGAGGTCGCAAAACAACTCGAAGAAGAACGAGAGAACGCAAAACATGATTATGATAAGAGACTCTCGGAGGAAGTGGAGGAGATGAAGGCAGAGATTGAGGAGAAGTACAAGACAGAGTTGATGGAGAAAATCAACGAGGAAAAGGATAGGCAGTCAGAGATGGCGGAGAGACATGCCAATGAACTCGAGAGGTTGCACAAGGAATTTGCCAAAGAGAAGGCAACTGTGGAGAGTAATCTGAAGGATAGCGTGAGCTCGGAAGTAGCTCAAGTTCTTGCAGACACATCGATCAGCTTTGCAGAAGAGTCAGAGACACAGAGAGAAGAACTTTTTAAGAAGAACGATCTGATCGCAATATTAAAGCATGAACTGGCCGAGACCGAAGCGAGAACTCAGAAGCTAAGTGAAGTTATAGATAGCCGAAATGCCGAGGAAGCACAGAATCAAACTCAGACCTTTCAGGAAAAATACTCTGGGGAGATTGTAAAGCTTCAGAAACAACTGGAAGAAGAGCAGGCTAAGTTTCAGAAGCTTCAGGAAGATGTCCAAAGTGGTGAAGCACCAGAAGTGCAAATGATGAGAGAGAACCTCGTGCAACAGTACGACGGACAACTCGAAATGATTAAGACGACGATGAACGAAGAATTAGAGACACTGACCAGAATGACGCAGCTGCAGTCTGCTAAAGACCTGGAAGAAATGCAGACCAAGTTTGTCAGTGAACACGAACAGATGATCGAGAGGTTTGCCGAAGATCAGGAACGAGCCATGGAAGAGGTCAGAGTTCAACACGAGATGGACGTGGAGAACACGAAGAAGCAACTCGTCTGGCAACACGGAGAAGATAAAAACAAAGAATTGGAAGCACTAGAAGAGAGGCTGCAAGAAGCGAAAGAGCAAGAGATTGCAGATCTAAACACGACACATCAAAAGGAGTTAGAGGAGATGTCAAAAAGGCAAGAGAAAGAGCTGAACTCACTAAAATCAGAGTACGATGGAAGGTGGAAGCAAGAAAAAGCCAAGATGGACAAAGAACTCGGAGAGGAGCTGAAACGATTCGACGACGCGGATGCTATCTTGCAACAATTAAGAGAGAATCACGAACAAGAGAAAGTCAGGCTGAAGGATGAGCTAACGACAATCCACATGGAAAAGTTCAAGGAGGTTACCGACCAGCTGGAGTTGGAACACCAGAAACAGTTGGAGGAGATGAGAGAAGCTACAAAACTAGAGGTGGAGAAAGAGGCAGGGGAGAAGCTTAAAATATTGGAGGCTGGTCTGGAGGCAGAGAAATCTTCAAAGGGAGAAATGCAGAAGGGACACCTGGAGGAAATTGAACAGATGAAGGAAACATTCGATGAGCAATTGAAGAGGGTCAGGTCAGATTTAGATGGAGAATTGGCGACAGCAAAGTCCGAATTGGAGGAAGCCCATCAGCAAGAGGTTGCGGACATACAGGCTCAGCTTGAAGATGAGACAAGTGGAGGAGTTGAATGACCAGCTGAAAGAAGTGACCGACTTGATGAAACTGGAGCACCAACGCAAGATGGAACAAGTACTAGAGGAGCATCAGAAACAAGTGGATGATCTGGATAGAGAGAAGGATAAACTCGAAGACGAACTAAGACAAGAGCTGCAGAAGATCCAGGAGGAGAAGGATAGAATGATGCAGGAGAATCTGGCCAGCTCGGATGGAGAGAAAGGTAACTGTAATGATATGCACGATTGAACTTATTTAAATGGAATGGAGAGGGTTTGGGGGGGGGTGTAAGGGTTACCATCCATATGAAACAACACTCTCTAATAGAAAGAGTTGACCTGTAGGGTACCACCCAACGACCTAACCATGTGATGCTGTCAATTATCTGAGGCAATGAGGGATAATCTGTGGCAAATCACTTAACGAAACGGATAATGTATGATATGGGAATTACTGAGACAAATGTATCAGAAAGTCTTCACAAATGTCATGTTGATACATATTTGCAAAGTTTGAGATACACACCACAGAAATGTTTCTTCCTATCTGTACCCTCCTCCTTCTTTGTGGGATAAACTTATGGAATACCTGGAAGATGAAAGTTTTGAAGGATTTCAAATCCTTTGCATCTTCTGTTAATGTAACATTTTTTCAGCAACATTTGTTAGTGTGTATGCCAAAGTTAGTAGCTTTGTACTGACTGGGCAAAAAGTTTTCCTGTGACTTGTAAAATGAAAGATGATAAGGAGCACCCTCTATATGAAATTTGACTAACAGAAAGAAATGATGTCAAGGTTTGTAATTGCAAAGATCTTTTATATGTTTTAATTATATTCAATGCCAGAGTGAGTAAACACTACTTCCAAGACAAAGTGTCCCTCTCATCCGAGTCGAGGTTATATGAAAACTGCTTGTTATAATAAAGTTATAATATTGTTTTTGTCATTTTTCTTTGAAAGGTGCATTCGATGCAATTTTGAGGGAACGAGATGAAAAATGGCAGAAAGAGTTGCAAAAGAATGAAGATCAGCATCAACAAGTCTTGCAGAAGTTGTTGGACGAAATCAACCAGGTACGGAAATTTACCCATATTTTGACTAAACTTACCCATTTTGGGGGAAATTTGTCCATATTATGAACAGAAAAACTTCGGACGCTTCAAGTGTAAAAACTTTGTGCTATTTAGCAGACGAACAATTTTATCCACCAAAAGTTATTAACAGATTTGATTTCTTAATCTGATTTCTACTCCATACATTTATGGTCAGCAGACTCTGTCTTGTGTCAAAATTATCTATCTAGTGTGTACTGCATTTTACGTACAGACTTGAGTAATGTTTAATGCATTAGTTGATGCATTGGTTGTTGCATATTCATTGAATGATAATCACACTGGAATTGTAGTTTTAAACCTCCAGAAATTAGGGATCGGGAAGAAAAAGATGAAGTGAGGCAATGACCCTGGGGGTGCAGTGCTAAGACCTTACCTACTTTTGCAGGTTACCTCAGGTCGAGTGCATACAGTACTGTATATTCAGTGGAGACATGGTAGTGTGGTGGTTGGTAGATTCTCAAACCAGTCAAGCCCTCACAGGGGTCCTCACCCATTTGGTTATTCATATGTGCCTGTTGTGATACAACAATACCTTCAGAACCCTATTTGTAAAGTTGGAATCAGGCATAATTGACATCCTGACAGTTGTATTTTGGGTGTTAAATCTTGCACAACCTGGTGGTAGCAGTCTAGACTAATATAAGAAAGATGAGATCTCAGAAAACATCCGGTAAATCTGTTATTCACCAAAATTGCACCAAAATTTCACCAAGAGCAATGATATGATGTACAAACCTGGTAGGTTTGCGAATATACGTAAGACTCAAAATTTTCTGTATTGGATTATATGATATAATAACTTCATATAACTCATACATTCAGCCTCTGAAGAAGATCCTGCTAGGATCGAAACGTCAGGCCCCTCTTACTTTTACACATTGTCTTTAATACACAGGCTCTTTACTGGATAAGCAGATTGCTAACAGTTTTGTTTTATTTTGATATTAAAACTTGTTAAGATTAACCAAACTGTTGTAATTACAATGATATACTGCGGGGGAATTCAGTCATATTAAAATATTTCAATGGCTTCCTCAAAATAATACAACAGTATATAACCCAATGCAATGTTCTATTTGAAAGCAAGTCTTTGAGTTCAGTCATCACTTTTCATTAATACATTGCTAGTATATTGCTAGTATATTATAGTATATTGCTAGTATATTACTCAATACAAGATTTCAATTGCTCGAACACCCATCCTACACTCTTTCATCAAATGATCTCTTTCTAGCTAGGAAGGAACGAATTAAATCAATTGAGATCATCAACATTTCGTAGTCCAAGATACCTTTCTGTATGAGTAATATCACGTGCATGTAACAAGTCAAAGTGAGAAAAAAAATTCAGAAATATGCCACTATTTGTGTTATCATAACAAACGAAAAACTTAACCAGCCCAAAGTATTGGCCTAAATTGTGATCGGATTTTTAGTATGAAATAGCATTTTAAAAAGTAATCAAATTCAACCCGTAAAACTACTTTAGCATTATTGCCTAAAGGTTTCTGTCGGTGGTATTAAACCCTGATATTAGATATTACAGTTGTGTCAACACAGACCCAGGAATCAGGAAGTATGCCTTGTAAGTTTGGCACATGTCCCATGCAGGAAGTCAGGTATAAATGCTGTTGTACAGTACCATTTAAGAACGGCTTTTAAAAACAGATGTCTGGACGATTGGACATCTCCGTCCAGTGTTACCATCACAACAAGAAAACATCCAGGATGCTTAAGTTTAAAGCGGTTGCTTGTGCATACTCCATTCGGTTCATTGTTCAGTAGGATTGCTGTAATGTGGTTGTCTTGTGAACAGTGTATTTATTTGGTAAAATTTTCATCACTTTACCTGTGAACATGTCACTTACCCCCATCGCACCGATTCTTGTATGCAAGGTAGACCAGCTGATCTGTCCTTTCTGAAATCTCATTGGCTGTTAATAAAATGATAGTTATCCCTTCTGCATGGTGTGACAATAGGAGCTGCAGAGGGTCCACAGAAAAGTTGGGATCCATCAAGTGGAAGGGGGTCTGACTTATCTACTCTGTGAAGACAAGTCAAAACAACCGTGCCCCCCCACCCATGGTAAAGCTAAGGTCATTGATGATATTATCATTATAATAATATTCCTTGGATCTGGTGGTTGTTGAAAATTTCTGTCATTGCTACTTTGTGGATAGAAAATCATTGGGAATATATGTAGGACACAGCAACAATGTTTTGTATTCTGTTTATTATGTTAAATCTTTAGTATTGGTGTATTACATGGTTGTCACATCCAGTTCTAAGAGACCTTATAGCAGGGTGGGGGTGGCAGGGGGCTCTCTACACATTTAAAGCCCAATAGTTTACACATGAGCAGTGCAGTACACTCTATATCATCCTTTTTTCTGCAATCTATACCATCACTTACAGTACCTACAAAGTTCATTTTCAGTTTATTTTCTGTTTCGGACTTTCGTGTAATATTCTATACTTGTTGTAGTATCTCTCCATTGACCGGTGTGCTTAAATTCCTCTTTGATCTCATCCGTAAAATGTTCTATAGATTTAAATCTTTTCTCTCAAGACAATCATTGACATTCACAGCTGTCAACTCACAGACATACCGTATATTCTGAAGTTTGCCCATAAACTCCACTGCCATCTCTCTATCTCTCAAATCTAAGAGCTCTTATTTGTTATCTTTGTCTTGCTGTGAGAACGAAAACAACTCAGATTGAAAAGTTCCTCCCAAAAGCTGCGTGGCAGAACCCATCTGTTTTTTTACTTAAGATAAAGGGTATCAAGTTACCACTTTGACAATCTTGAGAGAGCTCGGTGATAATTGCTAAGAACACCGATCCTTCACTACGTAGAACCCGGTCTGACATCAGAGCAAACTTTGACGATGAAAAGTGCAAGGAAGGACTCTTTTATCAGACACGATATCTACCTGCAACTTCTTCGGGTCGTTTTACAATCCAGGAAATACTAGTTTTGTCATTTAATCTTCCTGTGGGCTGCAGCGTCCCTACTACAAAGGGATTTAATATTCAATAGTACCTGCATGAACTTGTACTGTAGTTCTGTTTTTGACATCATTGAAGGGATCAAATTTGAGCGTTACTTACAGTACTGTCAGCAAAGCCTGTAATATTGCTGTGTAAACACTCAGCACATGTTGTATGCAACATTCATACAGTATTTTTACATATTGAAGTAAAAAGTTGTCTCATTTTAATGACTTCCTGAAGATTTGTTTGTACAGTGGTTTTTGTTTTTAAATCCCTTTGTCTTATTATTTGTTGTAACAAAGGCAAGTTGTTGTGGTTGTTGGAAGGCTAGTCTCTGTTGTGTGCTTTTCTTAATGGTGTGATGTGTGTAGTATATCCTTCAAGGACAGTGAAAGGGCAGCTCATGCTTTTGGAAAATGGAAAGTGCCTCTTTAATATCGTGAAAGTTCATCTGTTCACTTCGATGTCATGACTCTTCTGGATAAAATTATACCGTTGCGGAATTTGCATTCCACCAGAACGAAGAATGACTAGGTACTCACTGCCTCCATGGATCCATAGTTTTGCTTTGTTACGTTGAGTATTAAAGGTTGAGTCTGAACTTCACAGATCAGAAGATAGTTCCATGCTACCGTTTATTATTGATCATAATACAAATAAAGTCATGCTTTAATGATCATCTCCAATAGGCTGGATGGTATACAAGTGTTCCTGATATAGTTGTAAAAGCTCCCCTGGTTAATCTTGTTTTTGATTGAAGCCTAAAGTGTATCGCTGATTCCGTTTTAAAATTGAACCAGGTTGGTTACAAACATAGAAAAGTGGCAGGAGTGTTTTGGAAAGTGGTGTGAGCTTAGGAAACAGTTTGCCAACCAGATCAGCCAATTTTTTTGGTATTCCTTTTGCAAGGAATATTGAGGGTACTCTCAAATCTCTGCCTAGTGAACCTAGAACACAAGCACAGGTATTCATAGAATCTTGGATAGTGTTGTGAATTTGACATGATGTACATTTTCCTTCCTTCCATGATTGTTTTGTGCATGTGTGGAATACTTCAAGTTTGTTGTTAACATATAGCAAACCATTTCAATGGAACACACTGTATAACACTGTCTAAGAAGAGCTGTTTGTCGTTTGGAAATTAATTCAGTGGATATCAGGACATCTAAGCACAGAAGACTTTTTGTTCTTTGAAAGATTTTTATCCCTGATACCAATAATGTCAGCGAGTCTTGGTTTAACAGATCCTCCCATAATTTGATGAAATCTTCTTTACCTAAACAGATGGAGACTTTTGAAGTAGACTTTTCTGACCGTTGAATTGTTTTATGATATCCCAAGTTTGTTGTTATAGAAATAATACCAAGAATTTGAAGTACTTCTAGGGTAGATTCATTCAAATTATCTCTTGTTTGGACTTAGAGCATTACCATGGAGACCGTTGATCCTTAGACTGTCATAAACAAGAATTTGCATTTCATACATGTTCATCTTTGGAAGAAATATATGGTTTTCTTGTTTGACTTGTAAGGTTTATGGAAGGGATTGAATAAAACATGGCTTATGAATGCCACACAGAGACTTATACTGTGGTCTCCATATGCATCTCCTGTAAATTTATATCAACAGGAATTGTGAGAAGGTGACGTTTTCTGAAAGTGAACTCGCAGATTCTAATATTTAAAGTGGAAAACCCACAGACCTACATGCGGCAATTGCTTTGAATTTCGTGATGGTGAATCTTGTGTTTTGTCAAAGGGTTGCTACGGTGATTGTCTAGGTGTTTGTTCCTTGTTTTTTAAAGCTTGTATTTTGTAAAATTCTGAAGGGAGAGAAATAGTAAATAATACATCCAGTTGGGAGATTAATATGGTGAAAAACGTTCAAAATGATGTAATAGTATTTTTGACAATGGATTAACAGTGGTACCCGGTTGGTTGGTGGACTATGGTCTATTGTTTTATGCAAGTCAAGATTATTGTAGATCTCCTAATTACTAAACGATGTCCAAAACAACACCAATGTCTCCTCCGGGGGGCATCAAATCTCTGCTACAAAAATTTGATTCCGGCGATGCATTTAGTCATACGAACCATAGCAGCCAAAGAGATTCCGAACTCGAATTGCTTAGACATTCTGGCCTTGTGAGCAAAGCCAGTTCGTATTTGGAGTCACTTTTGGAAGAGGAGAGAGAACTTTTGGAAAGAGAGGGAATTGGTAGCTTGATTCGGGAGTTATTAAAGAGAAAGAAGTTAGAGGATGGCCAAAATGGGAACCGAAAGGTTGGTATTTTTTTGTTTTCAGTTTTTACTAATTTGATTTTTTTTTAGGTTGGGGGTTGTGTGTTAATCCTCTGTTAATCTTCCCGCCATGAATACAGCATTATTGTACTGTAAGTACTGCAAAACAGAATTCTTGATGTGATATCAAGCTACATGTGGTTTCTTTAGTGCATAAGGGAGGGAGGGAGGGAGGGAGGGAGGGAGGGAGGGAGGGAGGGAGGGAGGGAGGGAGGGAGGGAGGGAGGGAGGGAGGGAGGGAGGGAGGGAGGGAGGGAGGGAGGGAGGGAGGGAGGGAGGGAGGGAGGGAGGGAGGGAGGGAGGGAGGGAGGGAGGGAGGGAGGGAGGGAGGGAGGGAGGGAGGGAGGGAGGGAGGGAGGGAGGGAGGGAGGGAGGGAGGGAGGGAGGGAGGGAGGGAGGGAGGGAGGGAGGGAGGGAGGGAGGGAGGGAGGGAGGGAGGGAGGGAGGGAGGGAGGGAGGGAGGGAGGGAGGGAGGGAGGGAGGGAGGGAGGGAGGGAGGGAGGGAGGGAGGGAGGGAGGGAGGGAGGGAGGGAGGGAGGGAGGGAGGGAGGGAGGGAGGGAGGGAGGGAGGGAGGGAGGGGTGTTACCATAGTCCATTTAACATACAGTAACTCTTCCTATATTTAAGTTTTCTGACCAGCTTAAAATGACTCTTGTGCACAGATCGAAAGAAATGTTGGATGGGATTAAACCGGGTAACAGACCATTGTAAAGTTATAGTTTAATTAACATGAACATGGATGGGTGCAAAGTTCGGATGTTATGACATTTTACTATAAAGAGGAAAGGGGACAAGGGTGTGGGGTTGAAAAGGGCTTGGCATAGAAATCTTTAATAACTTTTAAAAACAGAAAACATACTGCAGTACATTCAAATTATGTTCACACCTTCGTTTTAAACTGTGTTTTCCAAAATATTAATTTGCTTGTGGTACAAGACCTCTTACTATCCATTGATCCACCTAAACCCACCCCTCCCTTCCACCCCTTGCTCCCTAATCCCATTCTCCTTCCCAATGCCATCACCCTCAGTTGACCCTAAAGTCTTCTGTCCATCAGAGCAATTGTCGTGTCATTTGGACTTACTTTTCCACATACAATACATTTCTATAAATTTATCATGATATAACTAAGGCATCCATGCCGAAAATTTCTTTCTGGTGATTCTGAGTATAGTGTGAGGAGTCTTACTGTATTAAGTCAAATATTTCTATTGATCCAAGGACAATGAGGAAGAAGATAATGAACTCCACCTTGTAACGAATATTGATCGTATTCGATGACGGCATCCTGTTATTATAAACTGTGACCATTTCACTTCCATCTTTGCCAGTCCGTAAATTAACTGCACGAACCAAAAACATACGTAAAACATGCTGCATTAAAAGTTTTCTGTACATATCTATATGTGTGTGTGTGTGTGTGTATATAAGTACTAGATTCATTCTGTGAATGGACTGTAGCCTGTCATAGCTACAGTACAACTGTATGTATTAGTAGTACGTAGAACCGTCCTTGTTACTGTGGTGGTTTTCGTTTGTTAGTACAGTCGTATATGTACAACCATACAGCCATATATGTACGTAGTATACAAGTACCTATACTTGACTAATGCAGCCCTGGATGTATAGGATCAAGAGTTACATATCTTTCCTGTGTAAGTACAGCAGTATGATTCAGTTCTTAGTTTATGTTCAATATGTAGCCTTTTTACTGTACTATTTATAAGGAAATAGATCATTTCTTACAAAAGGAAATTGAAAGGTGTTAGTTTGCTTTATAATATCTTTAATGGTCTTATTGAGTAAACTAATATATTAATGAAGTATATAGGTGAAACATATATTACCACAATGCTGTTATTATAGAAAGGAAAAATGACAGATAAATTCTTTTTGTGACTAGATTCTTACAAAACTGTTGCTTACTGTATTTTATAAACCGTATCGTTGCCATCAAAATTTTCATTTGCGGCATCGCCTGCCTTGTTTGATGCATCATCTTGTGGATTCACTTTCTCCTTCTGTACTACTGTAAGTACTCAAGTTTGTACCAAGTGCTCAATTTTGTACCAAGTACAGTACAGCATTGTGTCTGTACTCAGTCTGTAATGAGTACACAGTCTTTACTCATCACTCAAGTTCTGTGTATATTTAAATGTTTCTGCTTGGTGCAATAATCGTTCATTTCCAGAGAGGTGTTTGCCATACTGTTCATGAAAGTGCAGGAACGATCGTGAATGGGTGCCATGTTGATCCCAATCATGATTGTCATAAACCTACAAGCAAGATGCCAACATTTTCATGTCGGTGACCTCAAAATTTATTCTTATTTTGTTCAGAGCTCTAGATATGGGTTTATCCCAGTGTTCCCTCCCCCTGTACCCATAAAGCATTCCGGCTCTCAACGTTAAAAAATGTCCACAAATAACGTTTTGTGTAAAATATGTCAATCGAGGTATGATACAATACTTACAACTTGTAAGTGATGGAAACATAAGATTCTTGCGGTATATATAGGATAGAAAAGAGATCTGGTTATTTGCCTCTTCAAATAGTACAGATGCATTCAATATAATGCGGATTCTTAATATATTATCTGCATATCCAGATATGTACAAAGAAAGCCATGTAGGCCTATACTTGTATATTGATCGATAGAAACATTACAAATGAAAGCGTGCCTGCAAGGTACTGTATATTGCGCACGTCGAACAGCTATGTACAATTTGTTATAGTGTTTTGACTCTAATTGTACATTCCATCATTTAATGCTTCAACGAACAGACTCTTTTTCTATACCAAAACTACTTCATTCCTTCTGCAATAGACAACCGGTAAATAAACTTCATTGTTAAAGGTTTTTAAATGATGCATAGTTGTGTACTGTAGGGTAAAACAGTTGAAGACTGCCTACGAACCACTTACCTGTACTATTGTTACATAAACCCACATTCATCACTTGTTTTACCAATACCAGTATTTCAGGTGGGCCAGTGTAAAGTGGTATATGCTAGATCGATCTAGCCTAGCACTCTTTTGTAATGTAAGCAAATTTAATCTAAGAAAAAGCTATATTTTTGCAGATAAAATTAAAAAGTGCTTCTAAGTATCATCATTTTACATAGATCTAAGCACCTTAGGCACATGAAATTTTTTTTCTTAGACCCCTCCCCAATATGTCCCTGATTCCGGTGATTGTAAAACTGTGGAGTGCAGCACATATATACACACAGGTCAGACTGATCATGATTTACAACCTTTTTGATATGGTTTACACCTGGAAAAAAACTGTTGGTCCAAGTAATTAAATTACAGTTCTTTGTTCTAGATATTACTGTAGGCATGCAAGACTCAGATTTTATTAAATTTTGTCCTAGTGATGATTCTAATGCTTTTAGGTAAAAAGATGGCTGCAGTGTTTTATCGCTGGTGATCCATTAAGGTCTCTTCTACGGCTCTTTTAAAGAAAGTTTGTTATTAATTCGTGGAGCTCTCGCTAAAAACGTTTTGAGATAATACAACCGATTGACCATGAACTACTTCTTAACATCTCTTTAGCAGATCTGCAACTAAATTAGTCTTGTGTTTAATGCTTAATGCAAGTACTTAAAAACACTCAAAAAAATGGATAACAGCGGCCATGTACACAGGTTGTACCAAACTAATCAGCCATATCATAACCTCACCCATCTCACCTCATTTCACCCAATTCTATAATGTTTTATGGGATTTCTCAAATTAATGCATTTTTCTTCTCCTTATTGCCGCAATTACTGCAGACATGCAAAACCCTGTACTTATGAATGGTTGCATAAATGATGAAGAATAGTCATATATACATCTTCTGTGTGTTATCTCTGGTTAATTAAGGAACAGTCATACGGTGTACTGTACGTTATGGATGATCGATGCAGTTATAACTGTATTCTTTGATAAGTGTGCCATTTCTGCCGTGACTGCTCCAGAGATGATCAATGCTTCATGTTTTACAACATGATGATGATGATGATGCAGAGTTGCACATCCCTCATTCCTCTCTCATACCGTCTCTCGTTACGAGAGACAGCGTGCGCTGTTCTAAGATCTTCCTCGTCCTAGCTGTCTTTGTCTCTGACTCTACGTCACGTCTGAAACTGTCGCTGTTTTGAAGTAGGTTCCGCAAAACTGCTAAGTAAGAAATTGATATCGCCATAGTTGTCTATATACCTCATCACCCGGGGAAAAGCCTGTCAGATCTAAAGGTCGTATTTATCTAGTGACATTACTATAATTTCTCATCTCGTGAGCTGGCCGAGGTTGGTTTATATTTTGGCATGTGCAGTACAGTATAGATGGAGGATTGTAGCTTTTTCTTATTATCTCCCGCCATGCTGAGTTGAAAATGACGATGACAAGGTAACCGTCTCTCGTCACCGTAGCGATGTTAAATGCTCTCTAAGTGGACTACAACAGGGTGGATCCGTGGAAGCTGCTAGAAATGAGGAGAATATCATTGTTATCATTTGTGTTCTGTTGTCGTCGTCGTAGGAGTCTGTCTTAATTCAAATGGAGAGAGAGAGACGTGTCACGTCAAAGACGATCTCGGCCGTGTCATGTTACAGCTACTTACCATGTTCTTGTCAAGAACTGTTAGTCGGGGAAATTATTTACAAGCATGGTCGAGGTTTTAACCAGCGACTGGAGGTATTATAACCTAAGTTGTACAATGCCTTAATAATATACTGTATATATGCTATCTTAACAACATAAACAGACAGCAAACTCAAAATTTGTATAAAAATTTCTAATTAAATTTTCATTTCAATTTGATATTGATCATACATTATCTCAGCCATGATTCAAGAGAATGGCCGTATTGTGTGGTGTTGAATTGTTCTCTAAAAATGTCTGTTGTGTTACCGTAGGAACCCGCTTCACGTGAGGTTTGTTAGATAGATCTGTGTACAGTTTACATGTCTCATTATGTAGGGCAATATTATATTTGGATAACTTAGTATGAAAGGCTCACGTGTGTAGAAGCTGTATGAAGGGAATGTTATGCATGGTACAGTATGCGTGTGTGTGTGTGTTGTGATAATACAGTAGAGCTGTATTGTATTGCATTTATTGTGGTGCATTGCAATGTGTAACATAAAGTGTACAGTACAATGTGTATGTGTACATATGTCTTTTATACAGTCATATCATATTCACTTGTTACCTCCAGGGATGCATACACTGTTTGTTGTTTACACATACTGTAGGGTTTAAATTTATCCAGTATCACATTACAAAATGGTTAACTGTGCAAAATGGTCAAACTACTCTGCAAGGTGATTAAAAAATAGGGAGGGGGGGGGAGGGCAGTATCTGGGCAATTTTTTGCATTATTCAAAATTCTCAGAATATCAAAAACCAAGAATGTCTTTTACATTAATTCTAAAGACATGTTAAATTATTAAGTCAATCCAGCTGTTGAATCTTTAGTAGTCCAATAACAGATATTAAAAAGAATATATGTATATATAGAGAAATGTCTCAAATATCAAAATTATTTTGCAAAATTTGTTATGTAACTTGGATACAATATGTTTTCATTTAATATTGATTTGACAGACTCTGTGTATGTTCTTTCTTTGTGAAACTGGATGGAATTCTGATTCATGTTTTAACTTAAGAGAGGAAAGCTGTTTAGAAAAACTATTAGAATCAGTTTACAGCTCAGTGAGAAGCCTGTATACTTAATGTACAGTATTCTGTAGAAACATTGGTAATAGTTAACACTATGTAATATGTGTCTGACATTTCAATCCTAGGAGGATGATGGATCCTCTTCAAAGGCAAACTTGTGTTTTAATTAACTGTCATTTATTAATTGTGCACAGAGATCCGTACAGTATGTTCATGAATCACTATTGTACAGTATGTAGTGTGTACACACACCATATAGTATGTATACCTAATATATACAATTAACAATGAACTCATGTGGTGAATTAAGAAGAAGATAATGATGAATTCCCTAGTTATCTAAGTAATTTGTTTCGATAGTTTTAAAGCCTTTTATTTTGATAGGAGTCAGTTATTTCCTGTTTTCTTGCAAAACACATCTGTCAGAGCATGGAGGTCTGTTTTTACCTCCATGGTCAGAGTTAGGAAGCTACAGTACTCTGACATACATAGTTTCATTCCTAAAATGTCATTTCTCAGTGCCTTACAGTAAGTCATTAACAATCCCTGAAGCAATCAGATTTTGAGGTGTATTTAATTGTTTCAGCAGAAGATAAGGTTGGAGAAGCATATATACTGTATGTTAGACGGATGGGTATGCATGCACAGCAATACATTGACTGTTTACATCAAACTTGGTATGAGCTAGTGCACATGGTTGTAGTAGTAACCAGCACCTGTTGATATGAAATAGCTAGTCAGAATTATGTAAATGATGCATACCTTTAATAGCTTGCTAATTTTGTTGTATAATGCTTACAAATTACATCAACAATACTTCTGATAGACTTGTTTTGCTACAAGTTTTTTTTATTTATTTTTTATTTTTTTATTTATATTTATATTTTTTTGTTTTTTGTTTTGTTTTGCTACAAGTTGCTGTCATAATTGAAATATACATGTTTCTGAATTCTGTAATTTGTATTTTCTGTAATTTGTATTTTCTGAATTCTGTAATTTGTGATGGGTGATAGGTCAAAGGGTCACAACCCTTTTGGTGGGTGGGTGGGTGGGGGGGGGGATTGGAAGGGGGACCATCTCAACAGCTTTATAAACTTGATGAACATATAACCTTTTTCTTTAATCTAGGTACTGATATTAAATGTTGATAAAATGTATTTAGGCTTGTTACATCTTGTAAAAAGGTCTTGTCATAGTTTACAAATAACGCACGAACAGTCTTCATAAATGTGGGCACCATAACCACCTGATGTTATATTAGGCATATCATGTTGGGTTACCACATTGGACGGTCTTGATAGCATTCTGTGACGGCCGCCTTTCGATATCAGCCATATTCCTCTGAATCGCCACATTCGACAAGATTTCATACCGTATGCCACATATGGACATGATGCCAAATCGGTTATATATCAGGTATAGCGAGCTGGATGCTGTGTTATAGCAGTAAGTCTGTTATATAGATAGACCTAATGACAAGTGTCGGAGCAGGTGAAAATAATAATAACATTCGTTTTCTGTTTCTTTACTTCTATCACAAGGTTCAAGAGGAGAAAGCAGCGCTAGTGAAGAGAGGCCTGGAACAGGACACAGTACTAGCCAGGAGGGAACGAGAGAATGAAGAGACCAATAACCTCATATCACTGTTAAGATCTGACCTGGATAGGATCGGCAATGAAAGGTATTTACCGCTAAACGAATACTTATCAGCCATTCCCTGGCTCAACAAAGACAACTGATCCTTGTCTTTTCTTTGATAACAAATCTATTATCCCCCGCAGGACCTCTAGCGAGGTTGATCAGGGGTTAAACTTCTTTATTACTACTTGGAAACAAACACTGTCCAGTTGACGGGTGGGGGTGGGGGGTCTTGTGGTACGAGTACAATAGCATGAGTACACGTAAAAGGAGAATACCCCCTTGGTATGAATACGAGTAGATAAGTTTGCACTAGTTCCTATGCTAATATTCAAAATGGCCCCAGATATTAGTGCAAGTACATATCCACTAGGATGAGTATAGTTAGCTTCATGATAGAATATGAGTACAAGTATGGACTCACTACTAGCCGGGAGAGGGGTGGGAGTGGGGGATGGGAGTGGGGGATGGGGATGTGCAAATGCTGTTAGTCTTTTCTATACTCGCTGCCCATACTGACCTTTAGCTTAAGAAATAGTGGCCAAAGGAGGAAACAACAATGTCAACATGTATCCTCTCGCAGAATATGTAGCTCGGAATATATATTCATCTTTGTGACTTTATCACAAAACATACTTCACTGTAGTGTTAGAGCTGATGTTATATGCATCTAGCTGCAATTGGAAGCCAGTTCTTTTACGAGCCCTAAGTGTACAGTTTACTGTTCTATCATGATGACACAGTCCTGTAAAATGCAAATATGTTACATCTTTATTACATTTTAATGACATATGTCTGATTATCTGCTGAATGCTCCCTTTCCAGTACCTTCTTTGATAGACTATGGCTTTCATATGAAATATATAAACCTTGTTAGATTTACACTAGTAACTTGAAATCACCCACAATGGTAAGAGACATCGCCAGGTTGGGTTGCCTTGGCAACGTCCTGTTAAGTTGATTTCTAAGAATTAATGTAGCCATCACTGATTAAATGTTGAATTTAGATATTGTACATGTAAATGGCATTAGAAAAGTCACACTGGAACAGTGATGGGGCATTTGGGCATCACTTTGAAATGTGATGGTAAATTAATTTTGGGCATCACTTTGAAATGTGATGGGTATTTTGGGCATCAAATGTGATTGTAATTTTGGGCATCACTTTGAAATGTGATGGGTATTTTGGGCATCAAATGTGATTGTAATTTTGGGCATCACTTTGAAATGTGATGGTAATTTTGGGCATCACTTTGAAATGTGATGGGTATTTTGGCATCACTTGAAAAAGTGATGGGTACTTTAATAAGGGAGTCACTTTAAAATGTGATGGGTAGTTTGGAAGATTGAAACATCTCATACTGTACTTGTAGGTCAAAATGAATGGATTGTTTTTTTTTCTTCTCTCCCTTCATTGTTTTGCATTTTAGGGAAAATCTGCAGCAAACGAATAACCACCTCTTGCAAGTCTTGTCACAAGCTGTGAAATCAGTAATTGCGACAGAAGACACCATTAACAAGAAGTTATCTCACGTGGAGGGCAGGAGGAAGAGCAGTCCTTCAGAGGAGGCACAAGAGGGTCACAGAGGGGTTCAGGAAGGTGCAGTGGGAGGTGGTAAGTTTGAACACACTGTCATTATATCTGTTTGTCTACAGTATGATATATATATTTTCCACAATTTTGTTGTTTCATTTCTCATAAGTTTATTTATCTTCATCAACTGAATGATCACAGTAGGCTCAGAATGTCATTCACAGAACTAGATGGTAATCGACTACATAAAATAATTTATTACATCTGTGGCTCTTAAAAAGCTTTGCTCTAAGTGAAGGATTTGCTATATCATCATAAATATGAGTGGCTTGCAAAATAATCTGCTCTTACATTGTGATTGATACTGGAATGATTTTGAAATAAATGTCATTCTTTTCTCTCCCCCCCCCCCTCGCATGATTAAGGTGATGTTAATGATGTCGGTCCAAACACAAGTCTATTGTCTAACATGAGTGATGAAGGCTTGGAGCTGTCCCAACAGCTAGCTGAGAGTATGTTTGCAGGCCCTGACCTGGATTCAGATGGGGAGGAACTCATCACAAGTAAGTAGTAGTTTCTGCCCTAAGTAAGTATGTAATGTAATGTGTAATGTAATGTAAATAAAATCTTATTTAGCTCACTACGCGCAATGCATCTGTGCGCTTTACAAACAATCTAGAATATACAATGACATAAAACAGTAAATATATAAAACAGTAAATACATATACCATATATACAGTAAATACAGGAATATGAGATCGAAAAACGATTAAAAGCATTGGTGAAGAGTAAAGCGATAAAACAGATTTACTACAAAATCTACAATTTTATCTACAATTTTTTGTAAGTTACATAGGTAGGTCATTAGTATGTAAGTTACATATTAGTTACATAGGTAGGTTATTAGTATGTAAATACATATTAGTTAATTAGGTAGGTTATTAGTATGTATGTATTAGTACATATTTGTTACAAAGGTAGGTTATTAGTATGTTAGTTACATATTAGTTACATAGGTAGGTTATTGGTAAGTAAGTACATATTAGTTACATAGGTAGGTTATTAGTATGTTAGTTACATATTAGTTACATAGGTAGGTTATTGGTAAGTAAGTACATATTAGTTACATAGGTAGGTTATTAGTATGTAAATATTGTAAGTATTTAACTACTAAGTAGTAGGTGTGTATGTAATGTAAGTAAGTAGGTATCTAAGTAACTACTAGTAGTTACATGTATTTTCCTACTCATTCAGTAGGTGTGTATTTAAAGTAAGTAGGTGTATAAGTAACTACTAGTAGGTACATGTATTTACCTACTCATTCAGTAGGTTTGTATGCAACGTAAGTAGGTATATAAGTAACTACTAGTAGTTACATGTATTTACCTACTCATTATGTACAGTAGGTGTGTACTGTATGTAAAGTAAGTATGTATATAAGTAAGTACTAGTAGTTACATGTATTTACCTATTCATTTAAGTAGGTGTGTATGCAACGTAAGTAGGTATAACAGTAACTACTAGTACTAGTTACATGTATTTACCTACTCATTAAGTAGGTGTGTATGTAAAGTAAGTAGGTGTATAAGTAAGTGCTAGTAGTTACATGTATTTACGTACTCATTCAGTAGATGTGTATGCAACGTAAGAAGGTATATAAGTAACTAAGTAGTTACATGTATTTACCTACTCATTAAGTAGGTGTGTATGCAACGTAAGTAGGTATATAAAGTAAGAACTAGTAGGCCTTTTCATTCATTTGATGAAAATGTCAATCGTACGTTTGTTTTTGATCAATATCACAAAAAGTATTAGCTCTACGCTAGATGAGTCTGTGAGATGAATCTGTGAGATCTCAGCAAAGCAACATGTCATTTATCAGGAGAGTGAATGGGGAATCTGAAATTTTGATGTGCCGTTTTTCATAGTGCTTTGAACACATTGTCAGAATTATAGTTTGTTGTACAATCGGTATGAAAATTCTAAACTGCACCACCTTGCTTTTAAATTTCACTCATATGTGCCATCAGTGCCTTCCCTTCCCTCTCCCCTCCCCTCCCCCTCCCCCCTACCCCCACCTTGTCTATTGATGGCTCATAAGATCATGGCTCTTGTCAATACTATGTCAAACCTTACTACAGGGTTGGGGTTAATTTGGTACACTGTATAAACCACAGGAGTATTTCCATATATATTTTGTGTTTTTCTTACATGATTAAATGATGCTTTCTGATAAAAGCGAATTACCTATGAATTTAGGAAGTGTTATAGAAATGCTGTTACAATTGTAATACAACTGTGATACAACTGGTCAATTATAATGACTCACCTTGTTAGACCTTTCCACAATTCTGCGACCACTTTCGTCTCCTTATTCAGATGCAAATAATAGATTACAGGCATCCATTGACAGTCTGTTAGAGAGGATGACTGGGTTGTCAGGACTAGAGGAACCAATTCAGACATCGCGGTCAGAATTACAACAGACATCTCCCACCGATGAGGCAGACTCACATCTTAGAGCTGAAACTGAAAGGTTGGAGGAGAGGTTGGAGGAGGAATCTACTGAGAGGCAGAGACTAACTGCTGAATTAGATAGAACTCAAGGTGAGAGTTTGTGACTCTAACCCCTCCCCCCTCCCCCTCTTATGCTGAGTCTTTGCATCCCTTGTGACACTTTACACCCCTGACAGGGGGATCTCCCACCCTTTGGGCAAGTTAACTGTTAGCTCTCATGTGATAGGATAAATGAATAATGACAGTTTACAAACACCTCAATGTTAAAAGAGAGAGAATTTGCAAACTGGAAAACCCACAAGCCCCACTCTTTACTGCATGACTGCAGACTAAAGGTCAGCATCAATATATGGTAATTACTATACTGTATACTATACCTAATTACGACCAGCCACAAAATATAAGCGAAATTCATAACACATTCACCTAAATAACAAACCATCCTAATTAACTACCATGAGGAAGACATATATTTGTTTAAGCCCTCTTTGCCATTGCAAGGTTTGGGCTGCAAAATTTGGAGCCCACAGTTCGTTGTGTAATATATGCAAATTATGCCTATATGTAGTTCCTACATGTCAATAAACTTGAACATTGAAGAACCCCAGATCAGGAAAGAGAAACTGTAAAAGTTACAGCAGACCCACCTACATGGTACTATCATTAATAATTCATGTATTGGTCATAATATGTAGTGATAGGTGATAATATGTGAATATTCATAGCTCATTTGCATAATTTTAGCAATATGTGATATTTTGTGTTTTTCCTTGACTGGAACATCAATTATTCCCATTTTTTTTTATATTTCTGTTAGTTGCGACCAGTATAAGACATTGTAACCATCTATACTTCCAAAATATACTATTCATTTGAAAAACATGAGGTATATTGCAGTACAACAAATGAAGCTGTATATAGGCAAGGGAAGGTATATAGGCTAAGGTTCAGGCACTAAATTAGCAACTTGCAATACTTGACACGGAGTAACATGCTGAGATCCTTTGTATCTATATCTTACTTTGGGGAAAGTCCCTGGAATCTGAGTAGAAAGTACTGATGGATGTTAAAATCCCTTCTAGCCTACGTTAATGTTCCATTTTAAGGCTATGAAGCTTCGGCTGAGTAGTGGGGCATGGTGTAGGTGACATTATCCTATCACAGATATTCAAGTAGCGGAAAACATGCAAATGTGTTCTGCTCACTCAATAGGGCTTAATCTGCAAGTAGCATTTTGACAGAAAGTATCATTTTGACAGAAAAGCACCAGTAAGATAAGATGTGTGAAAATTTGAACTCCAAACATGGGCTTAGAGCAATTAAATTTGTCTTATTGTAGCACATTTAAAACATATTGAAAGAAAAGGAAACAATAGTTTTGTGAAGAAACTGAATAATACCAGAAGAAATTTTGTTAACATATGTTTTCTATTTTGCAATAAGTTCTTTATCAAACTTCTCTCACAGTGCCCATCCAGTAAATTCCTCCTCATGCCCCTTCCCATACTAACCCCCCCCCCTCCCATTCTCATCCCATCCCACTGATGATGATTATCTATATATCAAGACAAATGGATATTTTAACCACAAAAGTTATACTTTCAATTCTGTTTAAGTAATTAAAACCTAATCTAAGCTGCACAATTTTGTGGACATTTTAAGCATCTTTTGGTTTTTATGATTTGTTTAGGTTTACTTCAAGGAATGCACGCCCAGACAGATGAACTGGAGCAGTCTCTGCAAGCCTCGGAACAGAAACAGTTACAAGTCATCATGGATCTGGAGACCGCTCGGAACGCTAAGATAGCCGCAGAGGCCGAATGTCAGAAACTCAGGCAGCAACAGAACCAACTCATTGAAAAACTGGATGGGAAAGAAAGAGGTGGGAAGTTTTGTTACTAACCCATGGGGTTGGGGGAGGGGAGTCGGGGAGGAAGGGTCTGTTTCTTTTAATCTGTGATGTTGGGAGCACCTTAACCAAAACCTTGTTTACATTCACATTGAAAATTGGTTTTGATATGAAATCATTTATGAAATTTAATCTGGCATTTTCATGTCAAATGATGTTGACATGAAATGCCAGATTGATTTTCAGTTTTTTTTCCCATAAATGTGAGAGGGGGGGTCCCCACCCACCCCCTCCCCATCACCCCTATGTTACCCCTGCTCGCAAATTTTCCTGTTTTGTTTTGTCGTGTTTTCTCTCTTGGTTTAATGAATATCACAACTTTCATATTTTTTTTTTTATTTTCTAGTAAAATACCACACTACAATTATTATAAATATTGAATATTTACACCAGTGTACAACACCGAGTTATTAAAAGTCACATTTATTTGAAGGTTGAGTCAGGTTATTCGTTATTCATTATTCATTCATATATTGATATAACACAAACCAAAACGTTCTCCATTGCCATTTCTTCCCGAACTCAATGAATATTTACATTTCAAAACTGGCTTTTCATGTTTTTTTATTATTACTTTCTTCCCTATTTTTTAATTTTTTTATTTGATTCAGATTTGGCGAACGAAGTCGCCCATCTTAACCAGGAAAATACCTCGCTAAAGAAAGAAATTGACGATCTCCTCCAACAAACCAAGAAAGATCGAGAGAGTTACAAGAACCAGATCGAACTGGTGGAGTCCTCGGTCGAGGAACAGCTGGCTAAACTGGAGAAGGAGATTGAAGACAAAAACCTGGAGGTAGAAGACTTGCAAGACCAGAGATTGGCAGCTGATAAGTTGCTCAAGGCTAACAAACAGTTTTTGCAGGTAAAAATGGAGAGATTGAGCTGAGAGAGCCTGTATTTCATGGGGAGGGGGGGGGGTTAGGGGAGGGAAGAGGGGTTTATTAAGAGAGAGATATATGCTAGAGAATGTATATATATATATATATATATATATATATAATATATATATATATATATATACAGTACCGTTCACATTAAATCGGCCGTGGCATCGTGTATCGTGATGCCCTTATCTTGTTCTATCGTTTTCTATCGTGAAACCTGACTACTGTAAATTTTTTGTACACGCTACCACGATATAACGATATACCACGATCACACGCTATATCGTGATACCAAGCCTTCACGATAGCAAACATGACTGCTACATTCACGCTAACACGTTATATCGTGAGATCGTGATTTCAAGCTGAGCGCATCACAATTTGTAACTTCGTTTGGGCTTTGGGTTTTTATTACTCACGATATTTCGTTAAGTCGTAATATCGTGTATCATGAAGTTCCTACTCTACTGTGCGAAAATCGATCTTTACAGGAGTTCCGCCTTGAGAACTTTTTGATGTCAGTTCACAACTTTACACGTTTAACTTTTTATTTAACAACAGTAACGTTACGTACGGATAGCGACTTTTCTGTTACTAGTAGTGTTAGTTGTAGATTTTATGTTCCACGTTACTTTGAATAGTTGGCAACATTTTGAAGAATAATAAAGTACTAGTAAGCCTTTCTTGTGTTAAGTTTTTATATAATTTATCGTTGGTTCGAACAGAATGAAAAGGGAAAAAAATTCCACCCAACAACTTTGAAGCAGTGCCGGTTAAAAACAAAACATCTTCATCGTCCGCGCAAGGGGCCTCCCTTTTCCTGATTCCCGAGTCTCTATTCGGATTCAAGAAATCTAACTAACCTTAAAAATTATTTTGTTAAGGTTGCCACATATTCCAAACTAGTATTAGCGCATGAAAAGAAGAAAAACGTCAGCCTGTTTTTTTTTCAGATCTCAGTACGAGAAACATGTATTTTATTTGGATAATAGAAAAACTTTCTTTAATGTGGTTAATTAATATTTTCCTACCCTAGCTATATTTGATAAAACCTTCATTAAAACCGACTTTTTAGAAAATGGATTTTGAAGCTCAGTCAACAATTTAAAAAATGCTTACCTTTAAATACTGGCGTCAAAAAATACATTTCGTATTTATTCCAATAAAGATCCACAAAGGATAAAAATGCGAAGAACAGCTTACTAAATAGAATTGAAACTGCATGTACAGTACATGGTCATTTTAAGTATCCAAATACTATACAAAGAGATCGAGTTCACCGAAATACCCCTTTTCCCTACCACCTGAGGAAAAGCGTCTTTTATTAATTATAGTACCATACAGTACTTTACATTTGATACAAAAGTAACATCTACAACTTCCCAAAATTTGTATGTGTCACAATAGGTTAAGTTTTAACCGCACAGTACCATTAATAATTTGCATATTACATCAAAAGTTACACTCGGGCGTCCAGATGGCGGGAAAATGTACAATCATGTACAATTTGTTGTGTCGTTCCCACGGTGCAATGAACTTGGGCAAGTTGCCAAGTTCGAATGTCGTTGACCTACTTATGTTCCGTAAACAATGTCAATGGGAATTATGTGTGTAAAAACTTGTGTTTTCCACGTGTTATATATATATAGAAGTTTTACGTAAGCGGAGTGAATTTCGGGGCGGCTCGTTGATTGTGAGGAAGCACTTATCTAAGCATCAATATTTGTGAAATATATCGTACGGTTTTGCTTCACAAAATATTTTTGACTAGTAATTTCTCAATGTATTAAGAAGGGTGACATACCCTATGTTCCGACGTCTCTATGTTCCGACGTCTCTTTTAAGTTCCGACAATTTTTTGAACCCAATTTTTTTTGTTAGACCCAAATTCTGTCTGACTAATTTTTTTGGGGATTCAATTTTTTCGGACCCAATTTTTTTGGGGACTCATTTTTTTTTACCCAAATTTTGTCTGGCTTAAGTTATTTTTTTTGGGGGGGACTCAATTTTTTTGGACCCAAATTTTCTTTGTGGAATCAATTTTGTTAGACCCAAATTTTGTCTCACTAACTATTTATTGGGGGGGGACTCAATTTTTTCGGACCCGATTTTTTTGGGGGGACTCATTCTTTTTGGACCCAAATTTTTTCCGGCCTATTTTTTTTTGGGGGGGGGGACTCAATTTTATTTGAACCCAATTTTTTTTTTGTGGAATCAACTTTTTGGACCCACAATTTTTCTGACCTGATTTGTTTGGGGGGACTAATTTTTTTCGGACGCGCCAATTTTTATTTACGAAACAAAAAATAAAAGGGCCCAAAGTTTTTTTATGACCTAAATAGTGCTTGTCCGAAAAAAAATTGGTCATAAAAATTTTTAGAGTAAAAACAATTTGTGTCATCAAAATATTTTGGTCCAAAAAATTATGGGTCTTAAAAAAAATTGGTCCGAACTCCGAAAACATATTGGTCAAAAATATTGGTCAAAAGAACTTCAGAGTCAAAAACAATTGTCGGAACGTAGACACGCCGGAACCCATAAAATATACTGGGACTACCCCTAATCATTGCATTTTGGGCGAATGTGTATTTAACTACGTTACATGATGCTTAAACACATGTTTGAACAAAATGAAAAATTCAAGTATTACCACATAAATATTCAAAAAATATACTTTTGTTGCAAAGTATGAAGGATTTGGTGAAACCAAACATGTCTGGACTTGTTTGAAAATTCTACGTGGTTCGTGATCAACTTGACCGTCTAGTATTTTCAGAAAGTAAGGTTGCTACAGTACCATACAAAACTGTCCGGCCAAAAGCAATTAAATGACTTTATGACATTTAAATAAAAAAAAGCTTCTAACAGAAGTTATGACCAATTTTGTATAATTTTTAATGTGCGCGTCAATACGGGTTGCCATCAGGATCATATCGATTACTGATGCTATGCAAAAGAAACTGCTTATTTGAGCATATCATATGGTGCGGAAAAACATTCTTCAAGCAAACAATTTTCTCGAAAATCTTGCAAAATTCGATCGTGAAAACAATGTTCAAACATACTAAAGTATGCCCACCTATGCATCCCGGACGGTGAAAAAGCTACTGTAGGCCTATATTCAGCGTTACAATGCATATTAACCCTATCGTAACATTTGGGACGATTTGCTAGTACAATTAAAGCCTAGGCTGATATTCTTGCATACAAGAAGTTCAGAACGAATGTTTTGTTCGAACTGAAAATATTTTGCGACCGCTATTTTTTTTTAAAGAAGGGGTTTGTATGAAGGAGTTTGGATGAGTAGGCCTACAGTGTGTTCATTAGGCCTATCGTACTAGTTTTGCGATTATGAAACTTGTATGTCGATTGACACTTAATTTTGGTGACACATCGAACTTTTTGATCAGAATTTGCAATAAATCTATTGCACATTGCGTTGAATTGATGATTTCATCTACTGCGGGAAGAAGCCTACCCCAATTCTTTCAAATCACGATGAAACGATCGATCGTTCTGCAACGTGATTCACGCTATAACGATAACATTACGATAGTCTACAGTGCCAGTGAAATGATGCACACACTATCACGATATTACGACCACGATGCGACGCACGATATCACGTTAGGTACTTGCTATAGGCGTAATGGAAACGATATCACGATAGACTCCTCGAGTCTCCTCATATTTTGTCACGATACACGATGCCACGGCCGATTTTATGTGAGCGGTACTGTACATTTATATATTTTTTTTTATCTTTTTTTTTTTTTTTTCATGCCAATCCTTTTCAACTAACTGATATAAAAATATGATTAATGGAAAACTGACTGGGGAATCATAAAAATAATATAGACATGAAGTGAGTGAAGCAATGTTTAGCTAGAATGGGATTTGAACCAGTGACTATATAAATACAAGCCCTGTGCTCTAGCGACTGTGCTAACAATCGCATTTTATAGTCAGTGACGATTACTTGATGTAGCAATTTCTTTGCTGATGGGTGCATATTATGTGACCAGAGGTCACATTACATAATCTGCCTTACCTTCCCCCTGGTGTGCTGGAAAGAAGCCACATGATGCCTGATGTATCAATCAATGTAGCTCCATAGACAGTTATTTTTCATTAGTCATTCTTTTTGCCCATGGGTACTGTGGACACATTTGTGGATGGAATAAATAATTCTTTGATTGCATTTTACACCTTGATACAGCAACAAAGTGCCGAGCGAGAACAAGAGCGCGATGAATTCCAGAGAGAAATCCGAAGGCTGGAGGAACTGTCTGGGAAAGACAAACCCAATAACTTTGAAGAAGAGGATATAAGAAGAGAGGTATGCTAATTCAGAGACAATAGACCTTTGTTTTCATATCTACTAACAATGCCCATTTTTGGGTTTTGGTGGGGGAGGGGATGGGCAAGGGGAAGTGGCAAGGATAAGGGGCAGGAGTCTGTTGGTAGACCACAAATGACCATTGAAAGTAGTTGTGCCTGTTTTTTGAGGGTTTGTTACTTTTTTCCTGAAAATAAAGAAAATTAACAAATCAGAAGCCAAAACTTTTTCTTCCAAAAGAATGGATCAGCTGAAAATATTACCAAACATTGGCTCATGAAATTTGTATAACCCGGGTTAAAAAAAATGCTTTATGCCTCAAGGTATCCCTCTGCCATTATTTGTGAAGCTAAATGTTTAATTTTGGTTCATTTTGTAATGTTTTTACAGCTGCAAGATACTAAAGAAGATCTGAAAGCAGTCAAAGAGGATTGTGAAGCTTTGTCCAATCAAAACCAAGAATTAGAAACGGAAGTCATTTTGAAGGATGAAACAGTGCATGAACTCACCCAGCAGGTACAAGATCCTAATAAATACAGTTTTAATTGCATTGTAGTAGACCATGATCACACTGTACAATGAACCAAAACGATATTTACCATCATTCAAATAATAAAAATATTCATTTTTATATGAAACCATGAAATGTTTCCTTTTTTATCTAAAATGGAAAATATCATGTTAGCTCTGAAATATGAACTATGAAATTACTTTTGATATTTTTTAGATTCTTACATTTTTTTTGTTTTGTTATCCTTACAGGGTGTTGGGGGGGGGGGATAGTCTTGTAAAATAAACACACCAGGATTGTTCATCTGCTTTTATGAAAGCTAATTTCACACACATTATTCTTTTACAAGTGTTGTTTGCATTTACATTTATGACATTATGTCTGCTAGTTTGAAAAAAAAATTTATTACAAAAAGGAAGCTACAGTTGTATTTACAAATCTTCTTCCTTTTCTGCACAGATTAAGGAACTTGAAAGGATCCAAGAGGAAAATAAAGAGATCGTGGAACCCCTGAGAGCAGAGAGAGGCAGCTTAGAGAAAGAGCTGGTCGAGTTGAGGAAACTCGAGGAAGAGTTGACTCACGAGAAGGACGCCCTCCATAAACAGTGCAGCGACCAGTTACTTCAGATATCGGCGCTGCAGTCCAAGCTGGACGCGCACAAACACGGTCTGGACGAGACGAGGCAGATGTCAGCCTTCGAGGAAGATGAAGATGAGGGGAAGTCACTCGCATCCGTTACTCTGATGCAGCAACTGGAACAGGAGAGAGAGGCATTGGAACGAAAGGACATGGAGGTAATATGTTGTACTTAATCTACTGTCGAAATGACCTGAAAATTGTTGTGTGTTTGGTCGTGGGATTGCAAATATGTCACCCGAAATCTGATTCTGCTAGTTGTTACTCATGGAAATGAATTTCAGCTCCTTAGCTCAGACCTATAGCAGCCAGACTATTTCGCACCTGGGCGGAGTCTGCTTTGCATATGAAATTCAGGCCAAAATCATTGCTTTCATCAACTCAAATCAAATCAAAAGGAATTTAAGCCCTGGTCGACCTCGCGAGATCCTATGGGGGATAAGTTTGTTTTTATAGAATAGACACTTTTTTTTTTTTTTTTTTTTTTTCTTTTGATGAAGCTACTCAGTTTTTATCTACTGCAGTCAGTTTGGTTTGGAAGAAATCGTCCTTGCATCTTTACCAATAAATAGCATATATTTTTACTTTAGTAAAATGTGGCAAGAAAGTGGGTACTGGGTTTGTCATTTGATGTAATGACCTAAGTCTGGATGCTTCAGAGTAGGAGTGGGCCTGAAATTGATCTGACACACCTTGCCCACATCGTGCATGTCATCTCTTAATCTGCTCAATGTCATCTCTTTAATCTGTTCAATGTCGTATCTCAATCTGCTCGTCGTACAGATAAAAGCCCTTGAAGAGCAACTGGATCAGTTCAGAGACGGTTTTGTCAGCAAAGAAGATGAGATCTCTCAACTGAATCTACAACTAGACATCGCCAACAGAGCAACAAGACCGGAGGAGAAACCAGCCGAAAGTGTTCTAGTCGCTGAGAATAAAGACCTAAAGGTAAAATTTGTAGCACTCAGATAATGTAAAATCACATGGTTGGTGGACTGGAGTGGAAGGGGGGGGGGGGTTGTCACCCTCTTTGACTGGTGACTTATATACAGAATGCCAAGATATCTGATATTTTTTTCAGGTAGGGAGAAGGGAGCATCTCCACATCATTGCTTAAATGCATCCTAAATGTGGACCCTACAAAAAGACCAAATTTGATCAACTTTGGTATTGCTCATGAAAGCATCTCCTATCCCCTGCCAACCCTCCCCCACCCCCACCGTCACCCTCACACATCACTACCCCTGCATTATGGGGAATTTTCTCATTGTCCCCCCCTCCCCACCAACCTTATTCTCAGGTAGGTCCTTATGAAGGGACATTCCTACTCTCAGTTTCAAAGAAAGAGTGCTTGCTCTAATCGATTATCTGACCATGAAGAAGTAATGTCTTCTCTCCTCTTATCTAAAGGATCGACTGGCATCCCTTCAGGAGAAGCTTGCCAATCTGCCGTCGAGCTCATCTCTGGACGGTCTCGCAGAAGGTTTGATCGAGGAGAAGAACCAACAGATAGACGAACTGACAGGGCAGGTCTTGGAAGCCCAGAGAGAACTAGAAGAGGTCAAAGACCAGCTGGAAGATGTTAAGGAGAATGAAGATGTAAGCTGGATAGCTTTTATGAATTGTGTTTGCTGCGAAGAATGCCTGTTTTACCACAGTAGAAAGGGGAGGGGGGCGGGTGAGGGGGCATGGAAGGGTAAGGGGTGTCATGGGACAGTTCTTTCATAAATACTGTCAGTCAAAGTGCGGTACTACTCTAAACTAAAATGGAACAACGGGTAACAACAAGGTGTAAGCTGTCCTCAAGGATTCCAGCTGGCTGTGACTCTAGTCTGATCATCAAATAAATTTGAACAGTATTATACCCTTCTGCTAGTTTTGTCGCCCAAAAAGCAGGGATCTTTACGTCAGAATATCTGGAAGATGGAATGTGCTTGTGAAAGGTAACTGGGTGCTTGAAATCATGGCCCACAATAAAAAAAGTGACAAATTTATTGAATAATTATCTATATGGTTAATGACTTTGAAAGGAGCATTTCATGTTTGACAATTTTCAGTTTGTGACACGGGGTGGTTTATATATTGTGTTGGACAGATTTATGCGGATAGTTTTCAATATCTGGCAACTTATGTCTTATAGTCTCTCAAGTCTATGGTCTCTCAATAATAATGAATAATATATTATTATTAATAGGAGGCCCTCAAAGAAGATTTAGAGAAGAATCTCGAAGAGAAAGACCAGGAGATTGCATCTCTTCGTGACCAGATTGACAAATGGAAGGACCAAGTCGAACAAATCACAGATCGTCAAGACGACCAACAACATAGAGAAGAATCGATGCAGGGGTCTAGCGAAACTACGGTACTCCACGAGAAACTTTATAATATTTCTGAGGCGTAGTCAGAATAAGCTCATTTGCATGCCCCTAGTAATGACATTGGCATCACATCATGGCATCACATGGTCATCACATGGTCATCACATTCAAGCAGAGGGGACAGCTTGTGATATAGTCCTGTGCACAACAGCATCTGGGCAGCAAATTAAAGTCAATAGTTTCAGTTTTCAGTTTATTTATTTCCAGTATAAATATAAATATTTATAAAAAGGACATCAAAAATTCAAAAAGTACATTACGAAAATTGAAGATGAATTAGTAAAAAGTTCAACAATAAACTCTTTCCCCTAGTCCTAGTTATGATATTGACAAGGTCATCATGTCCAGAAGGGGAGGGAGGGAGGATGGGGTTGGATGAAGGTTAGATGTAAAAGGTAAGTTGGTCCTTTTACTGGGGTGAAATGGACTGCATGAATAAACTCAAGTTTAAGATCAGTGCCACCTTCTCACGACCGAAGAGTGTTATTGTAACATTCTGTTTTCTGTTATTTTTATGTAAGCTTTGCTGCTTATTGTGAATAGCCCCATTGATTCCTGTATCCAATCATCCACACCCTTGCTAGGATATATCCATAGGAGTAAATGTCTTCTTTGTCAAGGATCGTATGTGAAGGAAGTGTGATCTTTTCTTCATCTCTTTTGTTCCGCTACGATAAGGTGATTCATTTTTATTAGTATAAATATTCATGAACTGGTTGTCTTTATCTATCCAATCAGATGCATTTGGAGGAGGAGCTTAAGAGGCTCAGAGCACTGCTTGCAATTCGAGAGAGGGAGATAGCACAGTTAGAAGCTCAACTGATGTCCCTCCAGGGAAGTCCTGGCAGAGACAAGAACATTCAGGAGGAGACCGTGGACCGGTTGCAGAAAGAGATGGAGGTAAGAATCGATGAAAAAGAATAAATTCAAGATTGTTTCTTGGTGATGAAAGGTGTCATATTATCAGTCGTCGATGTCTAGGATTTAATTCAGTGGAGAAGACAAAAAAAGACACAAAAATGTACCGTTGAAAAGTCAGAAACTTTCTAGTGGGCTAAACTTGACAATGATATTGAGACCTGTTTAGGGTATTAAAGACCACTTTTTTTTTTTAATGTCATCTTTTGGTAATTTTTGTTTTGCTTTTTGATAAAAACTTTCTATACCAGTTTAAATTATTTTTAGTTTGGTGAGTCAACAGATTTAAATATGTAAAGTAATATAAAGCAGAAGACTCAAACATTTGTTTCTGTTTTGTTGTTAGCTTGTGATGTAAACTTGTATTCAAATTGTGTAAGCAAAAAAAAATGTTCACTTGGAACTCGGTAGCTGTTTGATAATTACAATATATTTGGTGGACAAACTCTGGAAGGGTTTCTTAGTTTGACAAGTTGTAATGTTTAGTTTGAATATTACTTGGTTTTGGAAAATGCCCCCCCAACCCCCCCCCCCCCCCAAAATGGTTTCAATCCTCATTTTCTTCACATCTCCTCAACAGGACAAGGATCTTCAGTTGATGCAATTGAAGATTCAGGTGGACCAAGCCGAAGAGACCGTCTTCCAGGCCCAGCAACAGCTCAGCCAGGTGTCGGACCTACCGAGACAGAACCAACAGCTGCTGTTTGGGATGGAGGAAGTGCAGGAACGTCATACCAAAGAGATACAGGACCTGAAAGCGAAACACAAGGAGTTGTCCGCGAGGAGAGAGGCAGAGCACAAGAACGAAATTGAAAGGATGATGGCCGCCCAGGAGGAAGATTGGAAGAAAATACAACAACTGGAGAAAGATTATGAGGGCAAATTGACCCACATTGGGAAACTGTCACCGGGCAAGACATTACAACAGGTAGGACAGAGGTGGAGCAGAGTGTAAGGGTGAGGGGTAGGGTGGAGGAGGTATGGATTGGGACAAGGGAAGGCAAGGGTGACTCCATTGTGATACCTTTGAGGGAAATATCTAACATCTATCTCCCCCATCAACCTTTTGGATACAGTGCCTTTGGATTGAATTTCCCGGTGTGGTTCGCTTTTCAATTCTCATGGAAAGTTATAGTAAACAAATTTAGTGTGTCCCTTACCGAATTTCTTTTGTCTAGTTCCCATGGTGAAGAGCTGTCACATTCTCCCAGGATGTCATTTCCACGAAACACAACTGTCCTTTGACATTTGGTTATTTACTGTCATATATTCCATGTCACTATGTGTTTACTTTTAAACAAGATATATGTGAATACAGGGCTTTCTGATTATAGTTCCATTTCTTTCATAAGAGGTGGTACTTTCTTAAGTATTAGGAACCCTGGATTAGATACAACAAAATGTCAGTATGGCTTGCAAGATCAATTTGCTTTACATTTGCCCACTCGGGCTTCAGTCGTATCCATATCATTCCTAGATTGTTGGGGTAGTTGTGTTTGTATACTATTTATGTGTATATAACCTCTTTTTATACCTTAAATCAATATTCATATCTCACATCAATATTCCTATCTTACATCAATATTCATACCTCACAGCAATATGTAGTGTTTACTCTGTAAGTCTCTTTATTTCTATGTAGTTCCCTGCAAACAACAATAAGAATAAATTCAAGGCAATAGATAATCAATGACCAGTATGTATCTCTCTCTCTCTCGCTGAATTTAGAAATTAGATGAGATCAAGAAAGAGTTGACGAAGCAACATCAAGAACACGTGGCCGACATCCAGCGAACAATGGCCAAGGAAGCAGACGAACGGATCAAACAACTCAGGGCACAGATGACACAAGAGAGCCTCTTGATGCAACAGCGCCACCAGCACGAGCTTGAAGAAGCTATCCTGAGGACTAATCGTGACCTCATGGCAGCCCACGCCGAAGAAGTCGCGAAGATCAGAGACGACCACCGCCAGGAAGTGGATAGAATATTGGCCACGTCTCCTGCGAACATGAGCCAGTTCTCAGGTAAGTGCGTTTAGAGCATCTTCTCCAAGCTGTCTGTCGAAAAGATCTACAGTTGATTCATCAAAACGTTTCTGAAATTGATAAAATTAAATTGATCAGCCGGTAAGAGTTTATGAAGAGTACCTGAAAGTTATGCTTATAAACACAGCCGGCCGCCTTGAATACCTACCATGGGATCAAGCAAGAAGCAAAAACTCCATATTATTCTTGTCACCTCAGTTTTGTTTTTCAAAATTAAACTCTGCTGGTCTGTTAACTGCAATAAATCATTTAAATTCAACTTTGCAGATATTAATCAACTGATGCAGAGCGAACTAGAATTGGCTCAACTCCGAGGACGTCCTGGCGGTATCGGCCAGGAACTGCCGTCACAGGCCGATTCGGGGGTCAGCAGTGGTGATGCGACCACCGAAGGTCTTTCAGATAAATTAAAGGTTCGTACCCTTAGTGATTCTACTTGTACAGATCTGTCTTGAATGATGCCTATTTGCTTAAGAACTCACCAAGCTCACTTAAGCACCATGAGACATTTTTGTTTATCAAACTTCCAGTGTCTTTTGCAAAGGTGTGAAATATAGCTATTAATAGTTACCCTTTGTTCTTCCTATCTTGCGCATTTGCAATTAACTCCTGGTCCACATACCCGCACTCCTTATAGCGATCGTGCCTTTTCTGTCGCTGCGCCTTCTCTTTGGAACGAACTCCCATTTCACGTTTGTGACTCTCCCTCCCTTTGTTTTTTCAACAGACAACTCAAAATAATTCTGTTTGATTTCTAGTTTCTTTTTTTCCTTGGTTTCCTTTGTCTCTTTTCCTACTTTGTAAAGCGCTTTGAAACGCTGTATTAAGCGCTATATAAATGTAATTTATTTATCTTTATTTTTATGATTATGGTAGTTTTGAATTGAAATATCAACCCGTTTTGGTTATGTGTGGTAAGTTTTGTTCACTTTGCTCTGAAGCAACTGCTAGGAACCAGACAAATGCATTTTTTGGAATCGTCCAAGAAGAACTTGCACCCAGCCTATGAATATGCAAATGATTTAGAAAACGTTTATTATTCTGTCAGTCTAATCAAATCTTTTTCTCTCTCTCTCTCTCTCTGGTTGCAATTTCCATAATAGACTATCCTGTCCAGAATAAAGGGCGAAGGATTATCACTTTTGTCTCTGTCAGAGCTAAGGTACTTACATGACCAGACAATGCCCAGGACTCCCCTCCAGAGGGGCCTCGATGTGGGCTCTCTCCAGGAGGCCTGGGAGAATGAGAAGAGGGCCCTCCTGGATGCTATCCAATCCCTCAAGGACCTCGTAACCCAGCTCAGTGGCAGCCAAAGGGTCAGTTCAACAACATTGCCTCTACTTAAAAATTGTTGTATATTTGTTCTTTATATATCAAGGAGGTCAGTTGGTAGCCAGAGTTTTGACTGAGACTCAAAAACTTCCAGCCTCCACCGGGATTCGAACCCTGGCCTCCCGCTACATATGCGGACACCCTAACCACTAGGCTATGGACGCTGATTGTATGTCTAACAAGATATATATATATATATATGATAGGATAGATTTAGGGTGTGTAGTTTTAAAGAGGATGTGGTTTCATCGGTCCTGGTTGGGATGTAGTTTCATCAGTCGTAGTTGGGATGTGGCTTCATCGGTCCTGGTTGGGATGTTCATGAGCCGCTGTTTCATTTCATTTACCAGGATCTCAACCAAGACGATGCCGATTGGAGGGGCGAGTTACTGCTCACGATACAACAGGTCTTCCAATGTGAGAGGGAGGCTCTGAGGGCAGAGCTATCCACCAACGTAGCTATGAGCGGAGACCAGAATATAACTGACGTACAACTGCTACAGAGGAGGATAAGAGAACAGGTAAACTTAAAAGATGTTAGTGAGAGGAGATGGTGTAGGTAGGAAAAGAAGATGATAGATATTAATAAATGAGAATAGAGATGGGAGAAGAGGGTAGGGGTAGATGAATAAATTAGAATTGAGGAAGAAATCTTTCTGGATTTAGTAAGGAAGCATGAAGAGCAGGGAATCTGTAAAAAATTAACACAAAGTTGCCTCCAAAGATAAAACTTCTTCCAATTTATTCTCACTTTACTTTTCAAATGGATGAAATTTACGTGTGCCATTCACCGATAAGATGGGTTGTTTGCAAGTTCTCCACACTAACCTCTAGAGATTGCTATAAATATCTTTATTATAATATTTGTACGTATGCCCTTAACTGCCTGTCTGAGATGGGCTTTCCCTGATTGATGTTCCTGATTCTTCCCATTTCTTTCATCTTCATACTGTTTACTATTGCATTGATTAGTTCGTTAACGTCCCGTTTCTTTCATCATTCCCAGGAGAACTTTCACAAGTCAGCGGTGGAGCAGATCTACGGTGCGGACAGGTCCTCGATACTCGGAGAGAGCCGAGACCTGTTCAGTCAAAACAATGCCTTGCAGGAAGAGCTGCAGCGATCTCGGCAGAGACTGACCCAACAACTGAAGGCCCTGGAGGAACAGAGCAACAAGAGAGAACGGCAGCTGAAACGACAATGTGAGTCTGACCCACGAAATGTCAAAGGTCACACCACTGACCGCTAGCATCCAAAGAGCGTCCTCACTTTCAACCAGATCCGCTGAATCTTACACAGTTCTTATATTGAAATTGTTATATATTTTACGATCTTATGATGTTCATATTGCTTTTTAACCTGTATGGATTTGAGAGTCTTCTTTTGTTGATATTGTTGTAGTTTATACAACATATACTCACTTCTTATATTGATACTGTTGTGAGGTTTACAACTTTACACTCTTGCCAATTTATTCTTACAGCCCTAATATGAGTTATGAGTTTTTTATGTTCTTGATATTCTAAGATACTGTTTTACACTATTATAAATATAATATTTTGATGCACAATACTTTCATACTTTTTCACTTTCATACTTTCAATACTTTTCATACTTTCAATACTTTTTCATACTCTCAATACTTTTTCATGTGAATGGATTGGCATCATAAAGTGATGAATATAGGAGCTGTGTTGGTATCTTTACTGATACAGAATAATTTAGATGTGTTCACTGAAGAAGATAGGAGCTCAAGAGGCTGTCAGAATCAGCCGAGTTGCTTGTAGTCGTTTATACTCTCGGTGGATTTGCTAATCATCGGAACTTCAAATTTTTATCTTCCTATGAAAGGGAGGGCATTGTGGTCAAGTGGTTTAGGCAGTGGACTTGTGATCTAAGGATTACAGGTTCAACCACTGGCCAGATCATTGCGTTGTGTCCTTGGGCAAGGCACTTTATCTCCATTGCCTCTCTTCACCCAGGTGTTTAAATGGGGACTTGCGAGGGGTCTTGTAAATATAGTTGCGTTTGCCGGTTTGTGGCTGCACCCTATGGGAAGTCCCCCAGGGGACACGTGGCTGTGGTGCCCCAGGACAGATTGTTTGAATTGTGCACACTTTGGTGTGTAGGTGTTACAAGTTACCAATGACCAGGGTTAAGTACAGCGCGGCGAGACTTTATTGTTAGTTGCGCTATATAAGAACTGTTAATTATTATTATTATTATTATGAAATGTCTCTCACACAGTGGAGACAATGGAACACAAGTATCGTCAGGAGAGGATCTTGGTGGAGGATCTGCGAACGTCTCTCGTTCTGGAGAAAGAGAAGGGAGAGCAGCTATCAGAAGCTTTACAGAAGGTCAAAGGTCACGAGGAGGAGCTACAGGAAGAGCTCAGCGACCTCTTGACCAAGATCGATAAACAGATCGGGGATCGGGAAGCAGTGGAGTCGAGACTTGCCGATGTCACGTAAGTATATGAATTAATTAATTAAGTGATGGAACAGATACTTTGCCACACCTGAAAGTCTTGTAGGGAAGCACTGTTACTGTCATGACCTCAAAACTATCTGCTTTTTTGCTTGTTTTTTCTTGTGTATGTTATCGAGCTGATGAGGTAATGAGGGGGAAGGGGATGAGATGTTTCCCTTTATACTTTTTTTTCATATTGCAAAAAGGACACTTCAACATCCTGTAACTATTAAGGGTCCTACCAGTATGATTTATTCGAAAAGATCAAATTTGTAGAAACTTTCTGGTAATGATAAAGAGAAACCATTCATCATTTCTTCAGGAGATATTGACTTTTAATGGAACCATTCCTGTTGTTGCCTTTTGAGCTTTCCTCATTGTTTGCAGTTTGTAACAAATATGCCTTCTTCATATTTGATGTTAATATTGCATGTTTATGTTTCTTATCTCTATCAAAGCTTGACCAAGGTAGTCAATGAATATTCATGACCATATTTACTACTATCCATTTCAAGATATGTTAATAGGTTATGAAATATTTATGACCATCGGGTGTCCAACAAATATGCACCTCCCGTTGCTTATTTGTAAGAAATCGCCTCCTTGCATATCCTTTGCGAAAAAGGTGGAGAAAGAGAGAGATTTTATACAAGCCGAATTTGTACCATAGTTCTCCTCAGTCAAAGCAGTTTTCATCAAAGCCCACTCTAGCTGTCATGTAATATCAGACCTTCATTTCCCTTTCAATATGAATATTCACAAATTAAATTATGTGTTTTTTCCTACTTTGCTCCATTCAAGTGATCAAAATTTCATATGCTTGCTAAAGAAATTTACAATATTTTAGTCCATCTTTAAAGAAAAGAGTGACAGATAGGGAATAAATTTGAGATCATGCAGCATTCATCTTTACTGTCATGGAATAAAGAATTTTTCTTCTTTGCAACATCAATATGCATAAATTTAGTTTCGTCTCATGTCCCATTCACATGATCAAAATGTCATATGTTTGCAACCGCCATATTGAATCCATCTGAAAGTGGCAAGAGATAGAAGAAGTTAATTTGTTAATAATTTGTCACACTGCATCAGCAGCATTCAAAGTCCCACCCGCTTGCTGTCATAAAGTTGCATAAGTTTTAATTCTCCCTACTTCAAAATGAATATTCATCATTTTCTGCTTAATATTCAGCCAGTTGGGACAATTTCCTAATGCTAATACCTTTCTAAACTGTACTACAATATCATGCTCTCAAAGCACTGGTATTGTCAGTACAAACAGTTCCTAGCCTTGATCTGATCGAAACATGATATTCATACTGCTCGTACCGACAATACAAGTGCTCTGAAGCGGGACATAACACTACAGTATAGAAAAAAATTGTCCAAACTGGGTGTTAATATTCCATTTGATCGACCCAACAGGTAAATCTGTTAGGTCTCCTTCTCTTCATCTTGGTCTCTCTAAAATAATAGCTTCCTCGAAAATGAGTTGTTTCCTTGTTTTGCTTTTGACCAGCAGTCTATTTTTTTGTCTTGTTTTTGTTGTTATGTATTTTGATGTGGCATTTGTGTACCCATTTTCTCTTCCAACCCTTAAAACAGAATTTTGGCCGACACTGCACTGTAAGTTGCCTCTGTGTGCATATCATTCAAAGCATGGATGTATTTTCCGTTGTCATAATTTCTTTTTTTTTCCTTTTCAAGTTCGCAGCAGTTTTTGTTTTCTTTATTGCCTTTCTTCTTTTACCCGAACTTTAGCAGAAGCATCCGTTTTATTTTGTAAAAATTAAAGGGATTTTTACTGACTCATTATTATTTTGGCATGATTCTAATTTTTTAAATTTTATTTCTAATTTAATTTGAGTTATTTTCATTAAATTGGCAACAATACCACCACCGTACACTGAAAAGCTAACGCTGCAAGTTTTCTTGCCTTCTATCAGAAAAACTAGTGTAGTAAAGTATGTATTTTAGATCCTCCTGCAGGCAGGAACTTGTGAAGAAGCCATCATTGGCTTATCAAAGCCGCAAGCTGACTGAAGTCAGTCTCTTTTATTCATATTTAACGTCCATGATTATGAATTGTCAATTGTCAAAAACTCTGTAACTGGACGATCTACAATTAATCTTGGAGTGACTCCAACCGGGGACCTTATGATTGGAGGGCACCGGAGTTAACCACTGAGCTAACACTCCATCAAAAAAAAAGTGTCACCAAAAGATACGGTTCCAGTGTTCCAAGCAGACCAGCAAAAAGAAGCAGTTTGAATTTAACGTTTAAAGCAGATGTGGTATTATGTGGAGAAAATAGAACATCATACCACCATTATAAAGCTGGATGAACCAAAAAAAAGTAGAAAACAAAACAAAAAACATTCCATCGGAAGACAATCCTTCATCTTAAATCTTACAGATATAATCAAGTAGTTGGACACATGGTAGCATTTATCACATTACTAATTGCTTTAACATTTTTCTCTTACTTTTTGGTATTTATTATTTATAGAAATAAGTCAATAAAATGGATCCATATTTAGTTCACATTCTGTCCATCGGCCGCTATCATCCATAAATACCATAAAATGGTGTTTCTTTGCGTATTCAGTTGGAAGATATGAGTTTTATTTTGTGATGTAGTTTTGAAATGGTTTTTAGATATCTATCTAACCTAGTCTAGCCATACTAACACATTAAAAACGTGCATGATAAGATTTATAGCATAAACCTTGTTTATAGTACAGCATTTATTTTGGAAATTCTGTTCTGAATTCATTTTGCTGCATTTGTAGAGATCACTTATTGACAATTGATCACTGCGAAAGATTATTCAAATTGATTATACCACCATATGAACAGAAGCAAGAGGTTTTTTTTTGTAGAAATTTGTTTGTTTTTAGAAGTTTAGACGATAATAAGGAAATTTACGGTGTTTCTCCTGAATTAACTACAGTTGCCATAGTCTGAACATAATAGTAAAGAGTTGATTGTCAAAGTTGGTGAAATAACTGTTGATTGATTTTTACATTTTGCTGAAAATATCTCCTTGGACACACTAACATGTGGATATAAATCATGGAGATGTTTTATGTGAAAGGTATGAAACTACTAACCTATGAGGTTAAGAGGTCATCCATATTTTTTTGGAGAAAAACTGAAGATCTGAGAAGAAAACTTTACCATTGCAGTATGCAGCTGCATGAACTTATTATTCTTTAACTAACATGGGAGTTGACTATCTGTGAGAGTTCCAGCCCCCATCTCGTATTCATTTTTTTCTCCCTTGCCTTCTCCAAAGAAAATATGACTTGTATTTTGAGGAGTAATAATAACCCATCACAATTGAGGGCTGCTTGTAGGTAAGTTGGAAAATTGGAAAAATGTGTCACAAGATGTGATGTAAGAAGTAAAAAACATGTTTGTTGTTAACCAGTTTTAAAAATTGCGTACGGACAAGCACAGTGCATTTAGAACCTTTATAAATCTTGCTCCAGTCGAAAAGATTACAGAAAAACATTTTCCTCTCCACTCTCTGTGTAATAAGGTGCAGACGATAAGATACTGTGTATGCCAGTTTGCTGATTGCATTGTTGTTGTTGCATTAAACACAACCACTTTCCCTATGCATTGAATGGTCATTGGAGACATAGTAATTCAGATTTTGTATCTGATTGATATAAATTTTGACAAATCGTAAAATGTATTTCATGTTTAATGTGTTATTTGACCTGTGTGATTCCCATTGATTCCCAGAGCTGCATTTGAAGCTGAGAGAAGTCACAATAGAAGTCTCAACGTCACCCTCTCCGAAGAGAAGAAGGCCTCTCGAAGCTTGAACGATGCATACGAAACAGAGAATCGTAGGGTGCAACATGCAAGAAATAGAGAGCAACAGATTATAAAGGTTAGCATTCATTCTCATCTATTCTCTAAGGGGGTTCTACTTTAGTAGTAATCTGGAGGGCTTGATTCTTTCACAGGAATTATAAGTAGGATACTTATTAGTTTGTTGTATGACTGTGTTCTTGCATAGGTGAGTTTAAACTAGGATACTGGTCAGTTTTGTTGTATGACTGAGTGAAACCTGTTAATGAAAGTTATCTTTTTCCATTACCATTCTTCTCTCATGATCAGGAGCTTCATCGGGAACTACAGCAAGAAAAGAATAAACTGGTAGATGCAGAGAAGACTGCGGAAAAAGAAGCTCTGAGATCCAACGCTCTCTCCAGAGAACTAGAAGCCATCAGGTCAGAGACGGTCAGCGAAGTGCAACATGAGAAGGCTAAATTCACCGAATTAAAGACAGCCATAGATGTTGAAAGGACAAGGTGCCAGGAACTGAAGACAGCACTACAGGTAATATATATATAGAACATAGCAACAAAACCCATTGTATCATTGGGGGCACTTAGCAACTAGTCACTATCTTAAACTGTAGTCTCTAACATGTAGTGTTAACAAAGGATATTGGCCATAAAGGGAGGGGGTGTCAAGGGAGAATGGGGGAGGTCAAGGGAGGGTGGGGAGGGAGGAATTGGTAGGGTAGAACCTGTAAACTGTCCACTATATTACAAGCAGTTATGATATGGAAATGACTTGGTCAAGTCCAAGACAGACATAATAGTAACTTATTAAGTGTCAGGAATAAATCTGATGTTATTAAAATGGCTGAAAATTCAGCATTAGTCCAACCACATGTCGGTCTGGATTGTGATAAAATCATGAGACATTCCTACCGGCCGAACCATTGAGATTTTATTCACCTGGTTCCTTCTGTTAACATCATAAATTAAAATACATTTAGTCAGCTTGTTTGGTATTTTGGCTCATAGTAAAGAGAGTCTTCTTCACACCATATATTGGAATTTATGATTTAAAAATTTCAAAAAATAAAGTTAAAACCTCATGCTTAGTAAGTGAAGAATCATGGTAATGTCAAGCCTTGGACAAAATTATCAGTCAACTCCTTTTTTTGTCAAAATACTTATTGATCAAATTTAGGAAATGTTTAAGTGTTACATTTATTGGTAGCAATTACAAAACCTCTTATAGTTAAAGCTGTATACTTAATAAAAATGATAACAGTCTAAGCTCACAGATTTGCTTCGTATCCTCGGAATCTTTGCGAATTATAAGACAAACTTCGTCAAACCATCCAAAGAGTGATTAGATACCGGTCTGGAGACTTGACTCTGATTTCTTAGTTTAAAGGCATTGAAGACTCGCCCCAAACTGCGTGCCGCGCTCTGAAAAAGTTAACTTTCCGTTGCTTGCAAGTGAAGTTTTCTGCTTGTCGCTACAAAATGCAGACAGTAATGAAACGTGATACCTTGTTATCTTTTATCTAGACCTGAGATGTCCATCGCTGCTATGTACACTGTGTTGTGGGTATTGACCGTAGCTGTATGTATAGACTGTACACTAGTGTCTAACTACAGACGGTAGCAAGCTGTGTGTGTATTTTCTGTGACCGATGGTGTTGTCTAACACTTCTGTTACACCTCATTCGAAACTAGGTCAGATTACCGGCATGTGAAGTTTCTTTTTGTGCCAGTCTTCACACCCTTTAACCCGCTTTGCCATTTCATCTGCAGAAAGAACAAGTACTGAATGCGCAACTGCAAGCTACCATGGAGCAGGAGAGGCAGAAGAACGCTGACACGTCGCTCCAGGAGAAGACACTGATCGCAGAACTCCAAGCCAAGCTAGATACATCTCAAGCTGAGGTGATTGATATACAGGGACAGATCAAACAGCTGGAGAACTCGATTCGTAGAAAAGAGGGAGTCCTAGAGACAGAGAGAGCGCAGCATAAAGAGGTGGTATCCAGAGAGAGGGCGGCATCCAGACAGATGAAGAGCTCCCTGGACGCGGTCGAGGTATCAATCTCTGAAACATTTTGTAATTCATGAACCTTCACAATTTTTTTCTTGTTGCGGTTTTGGATACTTTTTAAGTTTAATATTTTAACATTTTAATTTTTTAATTTTTCTTTATTTTTTTTTATTTAATATTTTAACATTTTAATATTTTAACATTTTCAAGTTTAATATTACTCCTTTGGAGCTATGAACAGAGTGTTAATCTCCTAAGACAAAACAGGTTATGTCAGTCAAATAACAAAACTAAAAAAAAAAATGTAAAAACTAAAAAACTATGGAGAGTTGGCATTTTTGATAATGGCCAGATCTTTCTGCTGAGACACACTTGTAGACTTACATAAATGATGAAAAGTTTAAACAGGTAGAACTGGAGTTAGTATTTACCTCTCCAAAATAAGGACCAAACCATTCATTGCATCAGAATTTACTGAAAATTGCATTAGCCTAAGAATGACTATCAATGAAGATTTTAGCAGAAAATGTTTGATGCTAAATTCCAAGGCCTCGATTATGACACAGTCTGATTCTGTTTAAAGCATCTGCATTATAGTGGTACTAAATTTATCTAGTAGTGCTACCTAATACTGTGTCACACCAGTAAATTAACGTCGTTTTCTCTTTGTTTAATTCAATCTCCGTTTCGTCAGAATAAGCTTGAGGAAGTGGAAAGGCAGCTGATTAGCGAACAGGAAAAGGCCGCCAGGCTGAAAGCAGACAAGGAACGGCTGCACCAGAGTCTAGAGAGCCAGGCAGAGACAGACAAGGACAAAGTCGGCCAGAGAGAACGAGAACGTGAGAACGAGAAGAGAAAACAACTGGAGAGAGACAGAGAAAGAGAGATGGAACGACAAAAACAGGTAAAAAAAGGAGAGAATTGACGAGGATTTGAGCGATAGGGGAAGTGGTGGTACTTAAGAGGAGTGAGGAAGGGGAGGGAAAGGGAAGGGGGAGGGGAAGGGAGAGGGGGAAAGAGAGGGGAAGGGAGAGGGGAAGGGGAGGGGAAGGGAGAGGACATTAGGGTGGGGATGGGTGAGAAGATAAGTTCAATCTTTAGACTCTCCGTATTTGCCTTGTAACCAAAGAGACAAAAGGAAGAAAAAACTGCTTTGCTCGTTTTCCAAACTGGATGCATCTTGACAAACTTGATCGTATATATATCCATTTACAGCATGACTTGGAACTGGAACATCAGCTTGACCAACAGAAGATAAGATCGCTGGAGGAGCAAGTTGAGGACTGGAAGAACCACGCCCAACAAACCCTGGAGGAGTTACAGAGGTTGCAGGATAAACAGAAATATGAGAACGAAGAAGATGTGGAGATGCAGCGAGAGCTTGAGATGGTAACAGTCGCTTTTTTTTTATTTGCTCTTTGCTGTTCGGGGTTGAATGTCATAATGTCAGGATATGAAGTAAACGGATTAATAGTGATCTGCCTTTTACGATTTCTGATTTATTTTCTGCAGTGTCAACAGAGATCAAAATTTGAAAAACTTTGTGAAATACAAGATAACTCCAAATGTATAGCTTACTTCATACTTTGTTTGTTTGTTGGATCCAGCATCTTATGTGTGCTTAGTTAACATTGGGTTTACCCTGGCAAGAATTTACTCAACCTGTTGGCTTCCTTGAAAGGAGGGATCTACATCAGATGAGAAGATCCACAAGGAAATTTGACATGCAGTCGCTATTTACATTTTCTTTTTTTCTTCTTCTTTATAATTATAATTTTTAGTTAACATGTACCTGCCCCTTCCTATGCATAAGTTATAACGGATGAGAAAAATTTCTATAGCTGTATCGAAAACACAAAGAAACCAAAGAAAACAAAGAAAAACACAGAAAACACAAAGAAATCAAAGAAAACACAAAGCAACTCAAAACAAATAACAAGTATTCCATTCGTTTTGCTGTATCGCAGGAATTACAGAAAAGTCTAGAACGACATAGCCCAGCTGGAAAGGAAGCTGGTCCATCAGGTCAAAGGTCACGGTATCACCTCCTGAAAGAGCAGTTAGAGGCCATCCGTCAAAGGTTACAGCTGATCGCCGTCAAGGAACATGAGGGCCTTGGTCTTCTAAGAAGGTGAATGCTAGGCTGCTACTCTCCTAGCGGAAAGATTGTTTTCTGTATTTGCTAGGTCGTTGGATGTCTCATAATTTGTGGGTTTATAACTATATGAAAATGACTTGAAATGCCTACATATCCACTCTGCAGAGTGCTCAAAAACAGAAAGCAAGCATTTTAGTAGTTTGGCAATACAAAAATTGACTTCGTTTCTGCAGTGATGTAGTTATCAGTATTGATAGGTCAAAGGTCAGGGGCAACACAAGGGATAATGAAATATGCGTCTTCAATTGTAACGAACTGTTTTTAGCTAATACACTTGAACTAAGGTTAAACTAAATTCAAAACTTTATTGATAGTTATTTTTGTTGGTGACAACCATAATCAAAACTGGGATATGCTATGATGTATTTGTTGATTTCTTTTCAGTTATTACATTGAGAACTTTTTTTACCATTTTTTAGTTTTTAAACTTTCTGTTTGAGGCCAGTCCTGGTAGTTTTATTGAACTAATTCTATAACGAGAATTAAGATAAATATGAACCACGGGTGGTTATATCTCATCGAGTGAAGTTTTGTTGATAACATGTTTTGCTTCTCTTTCTGATATTATTTTTAGAATGAATCAAACAGTAGCCGACTCGTCGTCGAGTACTGCCCAAGAAATTCACACATTGGAGAGAAACTTACAAGAAGCCACCGCAGAATTGAAACAAATCCATGGAGCCCTGGTGCTACAAGTCGAGGTAAAATGGAATGGGTCCAGGTGTAAGGGAAAGGGGGTAGAGTGTAGTGGCTGAATGGGGACCCGCAGACTAAAAATAATGTGGGTAATATTTGTGGAAAGTTACGATGGTATTTGTATTTGTACGATTGTAATACGATGTATTTGTGGGTAATATTTCAATGATTAATGTAATGAGGGAGAAGGTAAGTTCAATGGAATGGGTCCAGGTGTAAGGGGAGGGGGGGAGAGTGAATTGCTGAATGGGAACCGCAGACTAAAGATAATGCATTTTGGGTAATATTTTAATGATGAACGTAAAAGAGGGAAAGGATCGCTCTGGAGCAAAGCAGAGGGATGTAGTTGTTTGTAAACAGTACTTTGTAAGAAATGTGACCGTTATATAATGCAGCAAATTTGGAGAATTTGAGCTCAAATGGATTAAAATATAAATTTATAAGATTTGCTTGTGGTTTCTATCAGGGAACTCTCTTGATTTATTTATTTATTTATTTTTTCTTAAGAAGGAATTTTTCAGCAGAAAATTATGAGTGTAAATAATATTTAATGAGCAGTAAATTACCTACTAGTGTTTATTTTAGTTTCCTGAACATATCAAGGTTTTAGATATTTGTATTTTAGGTTATTGATTTTATTCCTTGTCACCCTTTGATTTTTCAGACCAGTACTGGTGTCCCCGCGTCCAAGGCTCGCCTCAACACTCGTCTTCTTAACCAGAATGCCGAGCTGAGTAACTACATCTCCAAACTGAGTGACGAGAAGTCAGAGATGAGGAGACAGCTCTCACAGCTGGAGGAACAACTGTGGACCCTGAAACAGAGACAGCTTCACCAGACCTCTTCGGTAAGATATCACAGGATGTGATGATAAAAAGTGGTTTTGATGGAATGTCTTTTAAATGTACTTTACAAGGGTGGATCCACCCTTTCCCCTACTTCTGAAATGGATGCTATACGAGTGGCAGCAAACATGTCATTTTGATCATGAAAAAAAACACATTTTGGACAATTTTTTTAGTATGCTACACAGTGCATTCCTTACGATTCACCGATGTTGCATTCTAACACCAATGGCATGTAATTAATTTGAAAATCTACTAATATATCCCTCATTCTCCCTCCCCCTCACCCTATCCCCTCCAGTTTGAGAAATGCTGGGCACCACTACTGTTTTTAATTCAACAGTGCAAAGCGTCCCTAAAGCCCCTTTGAGACAAGGCAGGGAATAGATGTGTTTTATCATTACTACAGCCCTAATTGAGGCTGTAAAGAATCCTAAACTCTACTGTAATTAAAGCAAGTCATGAATGTGTTTTAAAAGTATATATATATATATATATACATAAATGTCATATCTACCTTCCTGCAATTCATTGGTCTGTTCTTATTGCCACCAGTCTCCAAGAGGGACCCGTCGAGATCTTGATTCACTCTTTGCTGAGGAGATATCGTCCTGGGAGAGGGAGAGGCTCTCGACCCAGAATGCTTTGCGTCAGGCAGAGCGTGAGATTATCCGTCTGAAGCTTGAATTAGAGCAAAATGCTGCCAACAGGGAGAGCGACGTGGAACTGTTACTAAGCAACGGTGATATCCCCGAACACCAACAGCAGAAGGTAGTTACCGTCCATTCTTCCTGTTAAGACATGGCCACACCCGCATGTCTTTTATTTTTGTCTTTTCTCTATTTCTCGCATGTCTTAAAGTAGCTGGTTTTGCTTATAATAAAAACCGTGGCAGGAGTACTTAAAGTAGCTGGTTTTGCTTTTACTAAAGACCATGGTATGAGAACTTAACTGGTTTTGCTTGTAATAAAAACTGTGGTAAGAGTACTTAAAGTAGCTGGTTTTGCTTGTAATAAAGACTGTGGTATAAGAACTTAAAGTAGCTAGTTTTGCTTGTAGTAAAGACCATGGTATGAGAACTTAACTGGTTTTGCTTGTAATAAAAACTGTGGTAGGAGTACTTAAAGTAGCTGGTTTTGCTTGTAGTAAAGACCATGGTATGAGAACTTAACTGGTTTTGCTTGAAGTAAAGACCGTGGTAAGAGAAATTAATGTAGCTGATTTTGCTTGTAAAACCGTGGTATGAGTAGACTTGACCGTGAAGAAAGAAATTGTTTAACAGTAAAATGCAAATTTTCATTTTTCTTTGCTACATTCCATCTCTACCGACAGTTCCAGAGGCTCTATGGGAAGTACCTCCGAGCGGAGAGTTTCCGCAAATCTCTGATTTATCAGAAGAAGTACCTGCTGTTGCTGCTGGGGGGCTTCCAGGACACGGAGGAGGCCTCGCTTGCCCTGATCGCTAAGATGGGTGGCTACCCTAATCCAGCTAACATGGAGCAGACCAACAGAAGGAGCAAAGCTTTCACAAAGTTCCGCAGCGCGGTGAGGGTCTGCATCGCCATATCTAGGTAAGGAACGGGGAAACCAGTAAATCCGCTATTGAAGAGTAAAAAAGCTTTGTGGCCAACTTGTTTCACAAAATAAAATACATCACAATATTTGGTTTTGTTGGAAAAGAGCCAAAGAAAGTTTGGTTAGAACAGAATACAAACCCCAAACTTTAACAACTGAGCTATCCAGGCCTTAGTTGGTACCAATTCTTGTGCAACCATTTCTTTGCTGTTGGGAGGGGAGGGGAAGGGGGGGGGTGAGGAATTGGTGGTACCTGTCAGATGCCACAGTACCTTAGACCTAAGACTGCTGTATCCTCAAAAGTTTCTTCAGAAATCATAAAAACTATAAAAAAAAGAAAAAGAGAGTTAATATTGCAACATGGTGCTTTTATTTTGACTTTCAGACTGAAGTACCTGAAGAAGAAGTGGCAGCGAGCCTGTGGCACCAGTAACCATTCCACCCCTCAGTCATTGCCAACTCATCACTCCGTTCCAAGCTACCCTCCAAGTCTTCCACCAGTCCGTCATTCCAGCACCCCAGGGACCACCACGTTGGCACCTCCACTGTACCGCTCCCCGGGGAGGATTAATTCCAGACTTGGGGGTACCAGCATGGGATCACCACCTGTAAGGGACAGGGTAGTCTCAGGGAGTAGTAACGGAGTGCTCAATGGTGCCAGTAACTATATTAGCCCCCAGTCGTATAGGTAAGGAATGTAGAAATGTGATTCATTTTATGTTCTTTTAAAGTTTACCCCAGACATGACAGCTAAGGTACATGGTGGTCCCAGCCAAGGGGTGGTAATGAGGTGTCTGTTGGTGCCACTATCTATGGTTGTCTTGAGTCATGTAGGGGAAGGGAGTTAGACTACAAACAATGACATATGTCATTAAGAGTTAGTCAGGACATGCCACCAGCTATAAGGAACACTGTGGTCCCAGCGGGTGGTAATGGATTGCCCGTTGGTACCAGTAACTGTACTATAAACCATCATAAGTCATATAGGTGAGGAAGTTAGAATAAAGACAATGATAAAAGTAAACCAGGACATGCCACTAGTTTTAAGGGACATTGAGCTCCCTGGGTCTACGTTTTGGTGTCCATGCTTGAAGTCATGAGCTGTGGGCCAACTTTTGGAATCATCAAGTGTTATAGCCATTAGCAATGTAAAAATAGTTATATACAGAGCATTAAAAGTGTCCTATAATCAGTTTAAATCGACCAATATTCAGATGGCACAATAGAGGTTGCTATCAGTACTAGCCATAAAACCTTAGTGTATATTGGTTAGGAAATCATAATATAGACAATTTGATTTTCTTTCACTAAACGTTTATGACGGAACTAATTGGTACAGGAAGCTTCATACAGCCGTGAGTTTATGACTCACTGTGACATTTTACGTGTGATTACTAAACGGGTTACAGTCGGGTTCAGACGAACCAATGCAAGGTTGCGATTTCTTCTCTTTGGAGATAGTTGGAACCGAGAGACTATATATTTTTATATTAATTTTCAAGCTGTGTCCATTTTATTTTTCGTATTCATATTTTAAGGGATTTTGTCATTTTGTTACTTAAATTTACTTAAATCTCACTTTTTTTCTTTTTAGGAATTTCACTGTAAATCTATATTATTTTTAAAATTATTCCTTCATTTATATATATATATTTATATTTTTTATATTAATATTTAAGCTGTGTCAATTTTATTCTTCATATTCATATATTAAGGGTTTTGTCATTTTGTTGTCATTGTAAAGCGCTCTTGAACATGCTTAAGCATGAAATGAACGCTATATAAATTTGGTAAAATAAATTTGGTAAAATAATATATAATAAATTTGATCTTTACAGGAGCAGCTCACATTCCAGAGCCAGAGAACGATTGAGTATGTCACCACAGGACCCAATGGAGGATCCAGAGGTCTCACTATCAAAGTACATCCGAAAACTGGAAAACCTGCAGGAGAGGATAGGCAGTGGTAGTAGGAGAGGTATGGAAATTACAAAGAATAAACATCAGAGAACAAAGGTGGGGGGATGAGGGGTGGGGGATGTAGGGACCAGGAGGAGTGTCAGAGGGGAATAACCCCCAAGAATAACCATCAGAGAGCAAGGTGGAGGGGGGTAGAAGAGGGGATGTAGGGACCATTAGGAGTATCAGAGGGGTATAGCCCTCAAGAAATAACCATTAGGGAGCAAATGTTTGGTGGGGGAGAGGGGGGGTGGGGTAAGAAGGAGAAGGTAAGAAAAGGAAGGATGTTAATTTGAGACAAGATGGGCAGTATTACTAAAAGAGAGATAAGTCTCTTACAGGACTTTATCGGGGAAGAAGGGGAGGTGGGGGAAGGGAGGGTTGTAAGTGGGGGACAGGATGGGTGGTAGCACTAAGAGAGATAAGTCACTTACAAGACTCTTCATCAGGGAAGTAGTGGGGGTGGGGGAGTCAGGCAACAGGAGGGTTGTAAGTGGAGGACAGGATGAATGGTTGGGAGTAAGAGGAATAAAATTGTTTTGTTTTTTAATTCCATTAGATATTTTACTCCTGGTTTATCTTATTGATAGCCCCGAGTCACCACAATGAGCTTTTTATTTTTCTGGTCTTTATTTTGACAGGTGACCAGAACGGAAAGAGGAGACAACCTCCCTCTCAGCAGAGATGATAACTTTGAAGACATTGGCTCGATGAATATTCAGCAGATGAAAGACAGCAGTGAATCACAATAACCCTTCAAGAGGTCATCCAGGGGTCATACATGAGGTCATGAGGGGTCACACATTAGGAGAGAGAGGTTGGTTAACTAAAAACCAAATACTACAGAAATCTTAAACAAAATCATAAAGACTCAATTTACAGTCTTGTATTTTGTCATTTCATATTAACGACCAAAATTGATTATCAATTATTGCTAATGATCGGTAGACTTGTAACGATAATGGCTGTAATACGAGAAAGCTAAATGTGCATAATTGTTTGTATGAATATTCATGTCTTATGAATATGGTATTCACTGCATATACTCTGCATATTCAGGTAGGGAGGTAAGTGTTTGTGTGATTAACATGTTATACAGATTCAATCCGAGATGAAAAATAAGATCGTCTACGCACGTCCAATTTCCCCCTGTCCTTGAAATCTGCTGCCTCTGAAGCTAGCTGAATGGAAAAAAATGCTAATAAATATTCATGTAGGAATTCATTGAGTTTGCATATTTGTTGTGTATTCATGAGTGATGTCACAATGGTGCATAGTTATTCTTGCCTTGATTTAAGACCATGTTGCCTTTCAACTCACGATCTGTTCACTTTTCCTTTTCCTTTCCCCACAAATGGAATGAAAAATAGAACAACAAATTTAAGGAAAAATAGAAAGTCCAGTGCAGACATTTTTCAGAACTATTTTGGAAAAAAATGCACTGTATTTTCGTCAGTTTAATGCTAAAGTTGTTCTTCTGTAAATGTTGTACATTGAATTTAACCTGATAATATTGTGAAAGATTTGAAAATTTGGAGTATCTACCAGTAGAACTTTTCAATGGTAAAATGGGGACCTTAATTCCCTAATTCCAAACACATATAATAATAACAGAGCATAGTAAAACATAGTGGTCCAGTTCCCATCTTCATGGCTCCAGCCCTGGCTGAGATATGAAATATGTGAATGGGGGTTTTCAGCATTTATAAAGAATTTTTTTCATCTTCCATATAAATGTTAAAGTTGTCTAACACTGGACTATCCCTGTGATATACAAACAGTATTTATTATTAATACTCCGCTAAATTAAAGAAACTCATCCAAGAATGAAAATTTTCAGTTTCACATAATTTTCAGTTACAGCATCCTCTTTCTGTTCCAAACTATCTTGCTCTCTCTATTCACGATAATCCCATTTTCTTGGAAAATTTTGTAATTTTTGTTCCCAACATTTTATGGCATGATTTTGAGGTAATAATGTTTTGCCCTTAATCTAGTCCCGGACTGTTTCAGCATGTTATCCAAAATCTGTCTTACAATCCATTTAAAGTTTAAGGAAAATTATTTTAATGGCAATGGTCACAAACCACAATTCATTTTATTTATTATTTTCATAATGTTCTGAAAAGATACCTGAAAAACTTTAAAAATAAAACACACATTTTATGGAGGCTTGAGCATTGCCAGCTCACTATAAGGTATGGAAAAAAATACAACCTAAGCTGTTTTTAATTTCAAGACTGACTTTGCCTCCAAACTGCCTAAGTTCGTGTCTGAAAAACCTTGGTAATGTAGGAGTGAGAAAAAATCTTTGCAGTTAACACAATTGTCAGTATTTTTCTCTCACATATGGACAAATAAATTTAATTATTTTGATAGAAACTCTGATAAAATTTCAATTAACTTTGCTAGTTATTCAATATTTTGCATTAAATTTCTGTTATTTGCTACATGCCATGATAGTGTCTGTATAGACAAGTTGAAAGAACCTTCCCTTGAATCTGTTATCCAGGATCCCCCACTCTAGGGTAGGGTGGTGGGGAGGGGGATGGTAGGGGTGTTGTGAGTGGGGAGGGGGAGGTAGCATTGTTCACCCCCCTGATCTCAAACCTGTGTCAGTATCCCTGTTGTCACCACATAAATACTTAACGAAGGGTTTCATTAGTTGTCTTAACGAAGGGTTTCATTAGCTGTACCTCTTCCCCGATAACTTCTTCTTTCAGTTTCTCCCAACGGACTGCCAGTTTGATTTAAATAACCAAAGTTTCTGAAATGTTCCTATTTCGTATCTCCTCTTTTATAAGGTAACAAAATATTTGTGTTGTATTGTAACATTTTAAACTATTAATGGGCAATATTCTGTTCAACTGTAAGAGATTTTATTTTTAAGCACGTGTGTGTGTGTGTGTCTTTGAAACTAATGTAACAAATTTCTTGTGTTTATGTGAAAATTGTAAAATAAAATGATTTCAACTTACTTCAGAGTATCTACGTCATTTATTTTTTCTTTTTCCGTATCTTTCAATTCCTCACTTTTTCTCAAGAAAGTTCCCTACTCAAAGTCTTCTACTTAAGAGGTTGCTCTTTCTCCTATCTAGAAACTAGCTAAAATTCTCCATCCCCTCAACCCCCCTCCCCGACCCCCAGGCTCGCAATTCCCCGCTTACATCCCAATCTGTGACTACTTTCCCTGCGAATTGGTAGGTCTTTTTGAAAACAAATCATGATTTGCCAATTCCAGTTGTACCCATTACTTTGTCATCTTTCGGCAGAACCATGTATATTTCTGGGGGTGGAGGGGGGAATATAAACAGGGCAGCAAATCCATCCCCCTCCACCTTCCTTCGCTGCTGGTAGGCAAAATATTACAAGAAGTCATAGTGTACAGTACATAAATATATAACATGTATTTGTGGTACAACCTAAGCAGTGGAAAATTCCTCAACATTTTCTCAAAAGTTGCAAAATATAACAGCATTTTGCATCTAAGCACCCAACATTTTACTAAATTTTCTCAAAGGGGAAGTCTGTCCACGCCGCCTCACCCCCCCCCCAGGTCAAAATGGTGGTTGCACCACCCCTTTGTCATGCTGGGGTTTACAAAGGAATTACAGATCCCTTTAAGATCAACTGGTACATATCATTTGTCTGGTGTCACTGACAAGCTAACGAACAGTGCAGTAATATCGTTTTACATAACCTAGGGTCGATTCATCAACTTGTAGTAAAGGTTAAGATATAAAACTTTTAACACCAGCGATAGAATGCTGGGTGTTAAGTTCCGAGGTATGAACCACCTGCCAATAAAGTGTTACTATTGTCAGGTTAGAGTCGTAAGGGTCTCGCCAGGGTAAAGGTTAACAGCACTCCCGGCGCGTGAATATTTTGACACAAGAGAAATATTGTACGTGTTCTACTTCCGATTTTTCTCCATTACAAGTATATAGGCCTATAATAGTAATGTGCATCTAACTTTAATTAAACAGTTTCACCTTGGAAACGTATTAAAGTTAATATTGCACTTTAATATCTGTAAATCAGCTTTGAGTACAACTCTAATAGATAATAATGTTTTGAGGGTATATGTATCGTTGATATTCTGAATAAAATATCTAAATTAAACTCCCTTTGAGGCTATTCGATTGAAAGAACGGCAAGAATAATAACATATTTCTTTTATCAACATTTCGTTAAGTCATTGTCTGTTTATGTTCATGGTATTAATCTCGTAGACGTAAATGAGAGAAAGGATGTGACAGTCGTTGTTTATATATTTTGTTTTTCTCGAATTGAAACTATTCCAAATTAATCCACCGGATATGTACCATTGTAATTTGCATATATCATCAGACGCACGGTAACCAACTGGTATGTTTGTATTGATGTTGATGCTGGCCAGTGCCCATAGTCCTATAGTCAGAGGCGTCCAGATCCCGGTCGAGTCCCACGTAAATGATGTTAACGGTTCACCCCTTTGTGTGACCCTTCACGTTTCCTTATGTTTACTTTCTCTGACCCTCTAATGGACCCGGATCCCAAAGTTGTACACCCCAGTCCCCACCCCTTCCGCTCTGGTCATGTCAAGTCCACAGAAGGCTAGTGTGAAACTTGTGCAAGGAACTGGTCTGGTATTGAGCATGCCATGTTATGTAGGCTATCATTTGAAAGTTATTTATTCTGAGGGAATTCCCGTTGGAAATGCAAGTTGCTGTGGCAGTTTGCAGTAACGACTAAAATAATGTAGGCTATAAAGCCTTACGGTATATTTGCTTGCTCGCAGTTTGAATACACTATTGTATCATGTAACATAACGTAGGTTTTTTGGGGGGGGGGGAGTGAGGGGATAGAGAGGGAGAAAGAGGTACCGGTATATAGTTGCAACATTCTTTGCATAAATGACTCATATATTGAACATTATCATTACCATTCCTGTAATATGGAAATTCAAATTTCCAGTGAATCAAGTCTGAAAAGTATGACAGTATTTTGATACTTTGAAAGTTATCAGCACAGCTTATCCAACCCCCGCCCCGCCCCCATCCCACCCTCTTTTGCAGGATGCTACAAATATAAAAACGATTACAACTATAGGGCGTAATCACATGGTGGCTCCGACTCTTTTGAATTATAATGCACATATATAGGCCTACTGGGTAGAAGGAAGAAGTTATTGAGTCAAGTGCTTGCTGAATAACGAGTGACCATTACTTGCGTTCTAGCAAATTAGGGGCAGTAGTTTAATAATGTAATTAAGATCCTCTGTTGCTCTGATGTTATTGTAATGAGCTATGATTATGTGACTATATAGTAATCGCTTCCGATCGGTGTTGAAGGTAGTCAGTATGGTTCCCAAATGATAGCACGCTGTAATTGCTAGAAGGTTTCAAAAAGTAGGCCTACTTTCCTGGAGGTCTTTACTCTCCAAATTGTTCTCAGATATTTTTAAGGAACACACAAGATGACTGAATGTCCCAGTGAGGAAAATTTCCTCGAAGGTGAATTTTGACAAAGGTGACCATATTTGAATATCTAGCATATTTGGGGCCAATACAGTATATCTTTAAGGTACACACCGTCCACATCGGTATATGAAGCCTTTTATTCACTAAAGCATCGTGACTTCGTTAGGCCTATACTGTACTAAAAGTGAATGGTTTAAAGATGATTACCCACGTACGTTACGTGACCAGTTGGATTGTTTTATGTAAAGTCATGAATATTAATGACCATAACACGTCATTTCTTATCATGCCTTGTGCAGACACTAATTCGGCTTGTGTCCAGCCACATGTTGCATCCAGCAGACGATAGCGGCAGGATTTTAGCGCCAAAATTTGCGGTCTTCAACCATCGAGTTTATACAGCAATCTATTTCGCTCACATTGTGGAGGTTATTACCACACCTAATGTTTTTGTTGCAATCATTCGTATATCGCAAATTTCCGCTTTAGAAGCTCCTTTATCTGTGTTCGGAACTCACAAGTGCAGTGATTGACAACCTCACTTCCTTTCCACATGCACCTTTACATATACTTAACGGTCCCATACACGCACATACGTTGGTATGATGTACCTGGTGGTATGCGTAATCACACTTCATTCGTAAGGATCATACCATATCATTCATTATCTTGAGGATGTTTAGGAACCCTCGCTTGCCTGTATCTCAACTATTCCGGGATTCACAGCTTTTCTCAGAGCAAGGGAAATCATTAGCATTAAGTGATAACTTTGCCCCACCGCCTCCCCCCCCCCCAACTATCTCTCTTCTCTTTGTCGATTTCTTCATTATTCAAAAAAAAAAAAAACTAGCTACCGGAAAGGAGGCAGAAACTTCAAAAAGGGCCGAGCTGGATTAGATAACAAGCGACATCATTTTTGTGACACTTTAACCAACTACTTCCTGACGTCACACTTTCAATGGTATCACCGACCGGGTCGTGTAACAAACGAAACTTCCACTCATATCTTCTTCGATTGGATATACAGCTGAAGAGCATGTTAGGCGTGCTGAGTGAACACATGTACTTTTCGTGACGGTGACGGAATCTGAAGAAATAAATCGTAAAAATTGACGTGAAAATTTGGGATTGTGTACTACCAGCAGTGTTGATAATTCACGTCATGGCGTTACAAAGCTTACCGATGAAATGTTGGATTATATTTGAAATACTTTTACTGATTGCACCAAAGATCGCTGCTACTAATGAATCGGAAGATGTGCACAAGGTACGTATATCGGCATAATGTGCCATGCTTTGTTTTATTGATGCTAATTAGTAATTGTATACACAATTAATCATAATCATTCGTCATCCGGGTGATTTTGTTACCTTTTGGCACTTGTGTATATTTTCTGTGTTTTTATTTTTATTTGTTTAGTGTTATCGGATATGGTCTAAGAGGGGAGCGGTTGTGAGAGGGTCCTTAAACTTTACCCGTAAATGCGAGCCCGCATCACAACACTTCACACATTGCATGCAAATTAATGTAGCGTGGACCTACTCAAATAGAGAAGTAAACAATGTTGTCACGCAATGCACGTTTTGCCTTTACATTGATTAATCTAATTTGCCTCTGACTATTGGATTCTTAGAGGCAGTCAGGTCCTATATTGCTTGTAGTTCTGTAGTATTATGATGTTAGCCACAGTTGGCTGTTATATTGAACTATTAAAAAGGAATGTAAATCTGTTATATTTTTTGTTTTAAGAACTATCATATGACCTTATTGTTATTCACCATAGATGTTATAGGCCCATGATTAATTTTAGTTTCGACTTTCGACTAAATGTTGTTGCTCGTTTTGTAGTGTATGTTAGCTATATATCTTTGACCTCATGTGGGTATGAAAACTGTGAACTTAAATCGTTAAACGGATCTGTATATCCGTTTTGTATTATTGTGACATTCATAAAATGTATTGACTTTTGGGGATCATGCCCTGGAATGCCTCCTTTTATTGGCTGAATTCCGACTGTCCTTTTTTACCGGGTAGATTTTGTCTATCCAATATTTAGTAATTAGTAGTGTACATAACGATTTGAACTTAAAAATACTTCCTTTTTTTTTGTTACGAATTAGCATAATCGATTGCAACAAGGTTGGAGTTAGACTACGATATTGTCAGAATTTAGTCTGTAAGATGGGAAGAAACATATTTTAGGAGACCACAACTAGAACGACTTCGAGGAGGCGGTGGGGGGGTGTCTTTGCTTCTGCCCCGCACCCCCTAAAACCTTTTTGGCACAAAAAGTCAGTTACAGAAACATATGCGTTGTGCATTGTGGGTATTATTGCCATGGTGACATGCACCAGGTTCTTTAATGCAAAGTAAATAATAAAAAGGGTAAGGTACGCTTGTAAAGTTTAGTATTCCCAAAAGATCACTTTTATAAAGGATATCTTAAATATATCTTGCACAGTATTAAAAGTCTGCGTTTCAATACATTGGCAGTAACTACCGAAGGTTGATATGTCCCAATCATCACCATGGAGACCTTTAATCACAACCATAGTGGTTTTTGTCAAAATTGTAATAAGCCGACTCTTATATACGCAGACATACTCACCACCATTGCGACAAGAGACAGATTTAATGGCGGTTTATTATTGTTGCCATTTTTTTTCAGAACTTACTTTTTATTTTCACAAGATAAAAGAATATCTGATTCAATGTTATCTAATATTATAGGAATGGTTCATTTGAAAGCTCTTTTATTTGTTTCCAAAACCCAAAATACTTCCGGTTCAACGAACGCCGGATGAAGCAGGTAACATTACGTTACGTTTATGAGCAACGTAACCGTCTTTATTTCTTACAAGTATAGGCCTATTTGTGAAATCACTGAGCTTGTAGTAGCCTAGCCTAGCCGTGATCCCGGTGTTGCTTGAAACTTGCCAGTGGCGTTTGGAATGTTTTTAAAATTAATTTACATACCGTGGTAATCATTATCGCCACAGTTGGCAACCTTGTGGTTTTCCCTGTAAGGTTCTAGAGAGAGGTCTCTGGACTGCTTGACCGACTGTGGTTCATTGTACGACACGTCTTAACAAGGCGTATGAAAGGTTAAAGATGCCAATTCTTCCAAAATCTAGCACGTGCCATGAAGTTTAAAACGCTGTTTCTTTGGTAATATTGCAACCACAACTGGGTGGGGTGTTCCAACCACGAATGCTTGTGTATGAACTAGGTTAACTAAAAAAAAGAGATCAGAACACACAATATTAATTTAGTACAACGTTGGGAGTTATTATTGCTTTCCATGGGGTGCCTCTTTGCTATTTAAATATGAAAAGTACAAATACTTAGCCCTTTAAAGTTTTAACACTGATAACATTACTAAAACAATGCTAACTCCATGGTGCGAAGCTAGCGCCTATAAGGTCAACTTGACTGCGTTCCTGGTAACAAGATACCTGTTCTGAAAAATGATAACATAAGGCTGAGGTAGAGTCGTGACATACACCTCAGGATGTTATGTACTTAGTTCACACTATTGGATGAACAGGTAACGTACCCTCCACTTATAATGCTATATTCATGTTATGAAAACCGTAGTTGAAATGTCTTCCAATAGACGTTAGCAACACATGTGAATTCGATGTTTAAGAAGTACGCCTATATACGGTACAGTTAACAGAAATAAACAAATGTCTAAATGTGTTGCACGCCCTCCCGCCCCCCCCCCCCCCAATCACAGCCCATACAATAAAACCATCGAAACTACTGACGAATTACAAGAAGTACAAATTCCGGGATGATTCAACTGTCCACAACCCATCCCTTCCCCGTCTCGCACGGGACCATGCAACATGACCCCTCACTGCAGAATAGTTGGTTAGAATTTTACCACAAGTCCAAAGTTTTGATTTAAGCCCGGGGTGGATGGGAGAGAAAGGTTAAATGAAAAGAGGAGGTTTATCTACATGCCATGGAGTAGAGACCACCCTATGACCGAATACAAGCGTCGAAATGTCATAATTTGAAAGGAATGTCAGTTCAGGGGACCATTTCATCGTGTGCTGTTGTTATGTTAAATTTGTTAATGCAAGATAGATACAACATGGTGACAACAAAAACTAAGGGGTCACTGTCTTACTACCATTAAACCCCACGAGAGCCTTATGACACAAAATGAAAACTTCCCCCGTCGTAACAGACTTTTTAAAGTTGTAGGGGGCTTTATCATAGTTTAGATAACTATCTTACAATTCGTTGATCATGCGGTCTACCACAAACGGTTGGATTTTGGTTTTTATGGCTGGGAATAGCTTTGTTGTCGTTAACAATTGAATCGAAATTTTTAATTTGTTCCTTCCCGACCAGTTCTTGTTTTGGTCTTCATGCGTAGCATCAACCCTGCGTGTGTTTAAAGGGTGGCCAACATTACAGAAGATACTAATTAATGTTAGTTGAAAACCGCTTGTCAATCTCTTCATCGGATATGAAAACTAGTCTTGAACATCATGTAAATATATTACCAGATGACTGTAAGATTTGGTTTTAGTATCATGAGAAAATCACTGATGCTCAAAATTGTAAATGACATCAACATTTTGACAAATAAAACAATCCGGACCATTATCGTAATTTAAGGGTCGACTTGATATAGATAATAATCATAAACACCACATTTCATCAAAAAAACTAAACACGTTTTATTTTTTTAAAACTTATTTGGGAAAAATATACCCATGACCTCTAATATCACACGAATTTTCGTGATTTCATTCTAATCCCAAAAGGAAACTAAGATCAAAATATTGATCATATCCACACAAAAAAAGCAATAAAAAGTCACATCAGGTGAGCCCTACATCTTACAGTCCCAAAACACCTGACTGTAAATATTTAGGGTGGTCTGTCTCATCAAAACTGACAAAAAATTAACGAACCGAAAAATATGATATCTTTAACCATGAAGTAATTATGGAGGTATAAATACGTTTCGTCTTGTATGGTCCTATTGCATATATGAGTGTAGTTCACGAGTGTGTGCCCACGGGGGTATCTGTGATAAAAGTACCAGTTTATTTTTCATTATGCATACAATATAACTTCATCGTGACATGGTTAGGTTTATAGGTTTAGTTTGCCTATAACCGTTAGTGCTAGCCTCTAGGAAGCTTATGTGGTTAGAGCTCCTGTGATTATAAGAAAACAAGAAATTTTAAACTTATTAAAGAATGTTCGTCAATTAAACACTTCCTTTATCAAATTTAAGTTGAACGCATGGAGCCGACATCTGTAAAATGCCAAGTTTTGCGAGGTACCCAGCAAACTACCATAAACTCACAGTGGCGTGCGTGACCGGGTTAAAAAAAAAAAGACAGAAATTAATAACCCAAGAAAGAAAAATTGTGAGAGTTTTATCAGCTTAAATCTAGTTTCATGAAAGTTTGTCCCTGTGTGACCATTTTGTTTCATCTAAATATTACTATCCTTTTTCATATATATCATATTTATTTGGGGTCATTTTTGTGTCACGGTAAACGGTTGGTTTTTATATATTGCTGGTATATACATATATGTTATTTGACTGCATGATCATGACCATGATCAAAATGACCAAAAAAGAAAAGCAAATTTAAAATATCATCATTAGCCACAGTGATAGGGACGGTTGTGATGAACAACCTCCCCCTCCACCCTCCCCGACCCTCTCCTCCGACCCCCTCCCCCTCCCCTCCCACCCCCCAAAAAAAACATGAGAAATGGTGTGACTGTTGCAAATATTACTGTACTATTATATTTTTATCTGTCTGAATCATCATAAGAAAGGTGTCCTTTTCTTATTTCAAAATTGCCGTTTGTTTTTGGCAAAAAATTTTAAAAAAAAGTAGTAAACGTATACAAGTACCACGTTGTAATATATTATAATATTTGAATTAGTTGTATAGAATGCATGCGCCTTGGATTTATTTGTCGGCGCGTTTTAAGTTTATTTTGTGATAGTTTCAAATGTCCTACTGCCCTTCTTCGAAGTTTGTGCCCCTCCCCTTCCTCAGATCGAAATTCTTTTATGGCCTCTGTAAAAGGGCTATGGCGGTCCCACGTAGGCGGAAGGGGGGAGGGGGGGGGGTGAAGCAAAAAGGGAAGATGAAGAGGGACTAAAGGAAAACCGAAGGAAGACCAAATAATCATTTGAAAAGGGTTAATTTTTGACACACTGTTTGAATGGACATATGTCGAGTGTGAACTTGATCACACGGAGTAAATTCCGAGTGCAGGGTGAAATAGACAACTGCGGAAACTGCCACAAATGGGAAATATACATGACCATCGGTTGCTATGGTGACATTTGATGATAAGAACCACCACCACAAGTTTATTACCGGTTCTCATCGGTGAGAGAAAAATCGCCAAAAAAAAAAAAAATATGAGAACTTAAAAACAATATTTGGAGCGTACTGGATGGTCATTCACAAGGGGCTCATTAACAACGGCATAGATTTATAAACCACTTGTATCGCCACGGGGTACAGAGGTAGGCTACAGAACGTTGGATTATTTGTCTTGCGAACAAGTTTCGTAGCCCTAATTAGCCACGATGTTTCAAAGATATCTGACTTACTAAATGACTAATCGCCAAAAATGTGGAATACGTGTGGGAATTATGCATCGATGACGTCCAGGGATTAGGCTTTAAGCCTTTGCAGTCGAAATAACAAAAATATTAGAAAGAAAAAAAACCTGGAAAATATGAAATAAAATAACAAGATAACCCCTAGATTTTGAGTAACCCATTAGTATATGGAGGGTCAGGAGGTGACAATCTCCATGCAGGGGTATCGGTATCGCGGGTGACTCATACTAGGCCTGGAAGAAGAAACTTGTGAAAATCCAGAGGAATCAGTGAATGCCCTGTAGCGAGAAAAAAAAGAGTGAAGGATGAGTCACCTGTATGTTTCCGGTAAACAGAAGGAAACTGAACTCTGTGTAAACTGAAATATGTGCTAGAGAGGTATAGCCTTCTTTTGTAAAATATGTGCGCGAATTTAATTTAACTTGAAGGTGCAGCGCTCTCTCAATTTTTGGTTCCTTGCTTTTTGCAAAGCAAGGAACCTATGCATTCAACTTGGCGTGTGTGTGTGTGTGTGTGTGTGTGTGTGTGTGTGTGTATGTGACGCTTGGCTTGTGTACACGATATCTCAATAAGGAAATGATGTATCATGATGAAACTTGTTGGGTGGATAGCCCATAGTAAGAGGAAGATCCCTATTGTTTTTGGTGCCCGCAAAGGTCACCAAAGGTCAGTTAGATGCCAAAAACCAATATATTAAAAACAGCAATAACTCCCATTGACAGGGTCCGACATGGTTGATATTTTGGGAGTAGTTGTGAATGGGGTAAGGCATCGTTTCCAAACATAACGGTAATGTGATCGAAGGTCAACAAAGGTCAATTAATGATAAAAAACTAGTATTTTTGCGATAACTTGAGAACGAAATGTCCGTTAGGGTTGGGAGTTGCTTCAATGTAATCCAACTGTCGACCTGTATCTGGGTGACCCTTGACCTCAATTTGACCTCTGGTGACCTTTACGTGTTTTGGGGGATTTTTACAGTTTTGATGCTATTTTCAGATGTCAAAGGTACCTTCTGAACATAAATGTCAATAGGTTGACCCCGTGTGACCTTAATGTGCAAAGTTATATGGGGTCAAAGTTTTTTGGTCGGAGTTAGGATGGTTGTACAGACTTGTCGTTTTGTTTTTTGGAATCAGGAGATTAAACTACATCTGAAACCAAGGTCAAAAGGTCAAAGGTCACATTAGAAAAAATGTGCTTATTTTGGGAGGAAACGAGCAAAAAAGAAAATGTTTGGTTTTGATGCTAGATTTGGATGCCAAAGGTACCTTCCGATCAAAAATGTCAATGGGTTGACACCCGTGTGACCTTCGTGTGCGAAGTTATACGAGGTCAAAGTTAATTTTCAGACATTTAATGCAAGAACTCCCAGTTCCAAGGTGTGACGTGGTTGATATTTTTGGACAAGTTGCAAATGGTATAGGGGAATATTTTCAAACTTAACGGTCATGTGATCCGAGGTCACCAAAGGTCAATTAATGTTAAAAAACTAGTATTTTGGGAGGAGAAAATGGGCAAAGAAAAAATGTTTGAATTTGTATAGTTTGATGCTCTATTTAGGTGTCACCGATCAAAAATGTCAATAAGTTGACCCAAGGTGACCTTTGTATGTTAAGTTATATGAGGTCAAAGTTAATTTTCAGACATTTAGTGTAATTACTCCCAGTGCCAAGGTATTACGCGGTTGATATTTTGGGACAAGTTGCAAATGGTATAGGGGAATATTTTCAAACTTAACGGTCATGTGATCCGAGGTCACTAAAGGTCAATTAATGATAAAAAACTAGTATTTTTGCGATAACTTGAGAACAAATTGTCCGTTAGGGTTGGGAGTTGCTTCAATGTAATCCAATTGTCGACCCGCATCTGGGTGACCCTTGACCTCAATTTGACCTCTGGTGACCTTTTTGTGTTTTGGGGATTTTTATAGTTTCGATGCTATTTTCAGATGTTAAAGGTACCTTCTGATCATAAATGTCAATGGGTTGACCCCCGTGTGACCTTTGTGTGCGAAGTTATACGAGGTCAAAGTGAATTTTCAGACATTTAATGCAATAACTCCCAGTTCCAAGGTGTGACACGGTTGATATTTTTGGAGTAGTTGCAAATGGTATAGGGGAATATTTTCAAAGTTAACGGTCATGTGATCCAAGGTCACCAAAGGTCAATTAATGATAAAAAACTAGTATTTTTGCGATAACTTGAGAACGAATTGTCAGTTAGGGTTGGGAGTTGCTTCTATGTAATCCAATTGTCGACCCGCATCTGGGTGACCCTTGACCTCAATTTGACCTCTGGTGACCTCTGGTGACCTTTTTGTGTTTTGGGGATTTTTATAGTTTCGATGCTATTTTCAGATGTTAAAGGTACCTTCTGATCATAAATGTCAATGGGTTGACCCCCGTGTGACCTTTGTGTGCGAAGTTATACGAGGTCAAAGTTAATTTTCAGACATTTAATGCAATAACTCCCAGTTCCAAGGTGTGACACGGTTGATATTTTTGGAGTAGTTGCAAATGGTATAGGGTAATATTTTCATAGTTAACGGTCATGTGATCCAAGGTCACCAAAGGTCAATTAATGATAAAAAACTAGTATTTTTGCGATAACTTGAGAACGAATTGTCAGTTAGGGTTGGGAGTTGCTTCTATGTAATCCTATTGTCCACCCACATCTGGGTGACCCTTGACCTCAATTTGACCTCTGGTGACCTTTTCGTGTTTTGGGGATTTTTACAGTTTCGATGCTATTTTCAGATGTTAAAGGTACCTTCTGATCATAATTGTCAATAGATTGACCCCTGGATGAGCTTTGTGTGTGAAGTTATAGGAGGTCAAAGTTAATTTTCAGACATTTAATGCAATAACTCCCAGTGCCAAGGTGTGACAAAGTTGATTTTTTTGGACAAGTTGCGAATGGTATAGGGGAATATTTTCAAACTTAGCGGTCATGTGATCCAAGGTCACCAAAGGTCAGCTTATGTTAAAAAACTAGTATTTTGGGGGAGAAAATGGGCAAAGAAAAAATGTTTGAATTTTTACAGTTTTGATGCTCTATTTAGGTCTCACCGATCAAAAATGTCAATTGGTTGACCTACGGGTGACCTTTGTGTGTGAAGTTATGTATACAAGTTCAAAGTTAATTTTTAGACATTTAATGCAATTAAATCCCAATGCCAATGTGTGACATGGTTGATAATTCGGGACAAGTTGTGAATGGGGTGGTGGAACATTTTCAAACTTAAAGGTCATGTCATCTGAGGTCACCAATGTTATCATATCTGTTGACCCGCTTGTAGGTGACCTTATATTTCTTACATTTTCGACGCCATATTTAGATCTCAAAAGTGCCTTTTGATCAAAAATCCGATCACATTTTGTGATCACAAAAGTGTTGGCTATAGTGTTGGTTACTTTATGGGTACATGTAGGACCACAATTACTTGGACTATTTGAGCCCAATCTTGCTTGATAATATTATGTGTATTGTCATATACCAAGCAAGGAACCACAGTGCCCTTGGGCTCTTGTTAAAAAAAACACATTCTTTTTCAGTTTACACTGCTGTCATTTTTAGGTTAACATCTTTTATTGGCGTTTTGCACCATCACCTGCTGTGACGTCAGAGAAAAAGTTATGCAATATTGTTTTTCTGAAGGTATAACAGTTGCTATTTTTGATGGACACCAAGTCACCACTAACCACCCCCCCCCCGCCTTTCAAACCGTCAGCTCTCTCCCCTCTTCCCACCCCCCTTTCCCTGACCACCATCCTCCTAACGCATTCTCTCAGTTTTTGTCGCGATTTGTGGTTTTGCATCGTGTGTCTTGTTTCTTACATAGTTGTCTAACTGGATGTGACCTTTGCGGAATCAGTTACGCGAATTTTCAGATCTCCCGCATGTGTTACCGACAACTTTCCTGATCTGAAACGTGTGACAGTTTCTTTCAGGTTATCGCCCCTTCCTCTGTAAATATTCGCAAAGTCGACCAGTTTAGACACATTGTTAGTACGCTTTGCAGACTCAACGTCAACCCATGCGTGTGTTAGACGGCCTACATATATAGTTTGCACTATTTTTGTTTCCCACAAGGCCTCTAATAAGCCTTGGTTTAGTTCTTTGTCTGTATTGATGGGAAATGTGGTAAAACACAGGATATCCTATTGTTAATGAGCACCAGCTTTAAAACAATGAATTCGATTTGAAATAAAACCACCAGGATGTGTCTTGTATATAAGAGACGGGTATATATATATATATATATATTTATATATATATATATATATATTTATATATACATATATATATAAATATATATACATATATATATATATATATAAATATATATATAAGATTTATGTAAACAGAAGAAAAATCCTTCAACATTATCTGAATCACCCCTCTTTATATATGCCTTTCCGAATCGAGTCCATGCTCACATGAATACCAAATATATATTTTATTTTTCATCTCACGCATTTGACGCTTTCGACGATTATGCCTTTAAATCTACGTAACCTGACTCCGTATAGTGAGTCCGTATACTGGCACTCGCATTTGTAGCAATGTTGCCAGTGTACTCGAATGAGTACTCACCGTCCTGGATTTGAACTCGATGGATTAGTACAAGATTGAGTACTCTTACTGGATTTTAAAGCCGTGTTCTCGTACTCGTACTCAAACCAAGAGGAACTTATATTTGTGTACTCGAATATACAGATGCAATTGTACTTTGTACTACGATGTTTATTGATTTGTTGCTGTTTTCATTTGTACAGAATCCATGCTCTGCCGAGGATCACCTATGTCATAGTATATTTGAACTCAAGTTGGAAACGCTGGGACTTATAGATCGACTTCATAAAAAGTATCCAGGTATGTATACTTATAGAACAAACCGATGTGAAACTTTTATTATGCAAATATATATTTATATTTATTATATATATTATAATTATTTATTATATATATATATATATATATATATATATATATATATATATATACATATATATATATATATTTATATATATTATATATGTATATATATATATATATTTATATATATTATTTATATTATTATTATATTATATTATATATTGTCTATACGGGATATGGAATACAAAGAAACATAAAATGGTCTATTAGGAAGATAACTTTATGGCGACATCTGGAATCGATGAGTCAGCCAAATGTAAACTTCCTAGATAGGTAGTTAATTACCGTGACATAACGTTTACATAAGCATATATATATATACATTGACATTACTTTTACATAATTTGAATAGAAATAAAATAAGTATAATTGTTTAGTTTGATTGCACAATGGCCTAAATCGTCAATTGTATATATGTCTGTATACGACATCCTTCGTCATAATGTTCCTAGAGCTTTTCAAGAAAGCCCGATTATCTTTATTTTATTTTATGATTTTTTGTTTCATTTTAACGTTCAGAAAGTAAAATTGGGTGAAGACAGGCCATCTTCAAAGGAATCAAACGTTTGCCTACTAATCTAACCGCTAATTAGGCTAATAGGTTTTGTGTACATGTGGCGACGGCCCACCAATATGAATCACAATATTCTTTATTAACCAAACCATACACGAAAATCCACATGCAGTCAGTATTTCATGTTTTCAAAAGAATCATTCATACCTTCTGTGTAACAGGGTGTGTGTCTGATGGATAGAAACTGAAAATAAATAACAGACATCTGTAACATTATTATTAGAGGTATATGTCACTGTCTGAGAGCCCGTGTGTGTGTTTCCAGATGGTAGAGTTATGTCATTTAGAAATTGCTACAGGTGAGAGGTCCTTGCTATCTGACATCTGGCGATTAGGGGGGCCATTAATGCGATACACCTGTGCTCCTGAATGTTTTCCAGTATACGTTGTAAATCTTAAACCCACCCCCCCCCCCCCACACACACTTATCTCTCTTTCATGAGTCAAGTTGTTACGTTGTGAACATTGTGAACGGTATCGTCGAGGTTCAAGGGACCTATGTGATCGGCAGCACAGCTAGACTTTTTATTTTACCAAACAAAAACACGACAAATATCCATGAATGTTGTGTGCAAAGAGTTCGAATCAATACGCACGATTTAAATTAACATGCTTGAGTAAGGCCAGATGGATTCATAGTAGGCTCCTGGTTGTACCTACCTGCTGAGATAAGAACTCCATTCTTGTTTGCTGCAGTTTTTGAGAACTGCAGTGTATACGTACATGCTGAATATTAAGCGAGGCAGTCACTAGTCCTCAAAATGACAAAAAAATGACCGTATTTAAGCGTATTCGAAATGGTTGCACATAATATGAACAACAAAGCTAAAACTGAAAGGTTTTTGATCGAATTTTGCCACTATTAACACCTTTTGCTTGACATTGATACTCTGACCATAATTATTCATCGGATCAGTTTCAACCCTTTTCAACGCACGTTGAGATTCGGTGCACGTGCAAGTTAGTGGGTGGTTTCCTTTGAATTACCACAGATTCCAAATTCCATGGGTCCCATAATTGACCTCGGCCCTTTGCTGTGCCCCTCCCCCTCCCCCGTGCCCCCCTGACCACGCTCATCTTGTAAGGCCAGCCGGTACATGCAGGAGGAAATATCGCAATTGTCTTGTATAGGCCCATGCATCTTAAGGCGTATACCGTTAGTCCAACTGCATATGGACTCGCTTGCATACAGTAATTCTTGAAATAACAATGATTATGCTAATAGGAAACTATAAAAACAATGGCATACAAACAAGTTCGCAAAAATAGTTAAGAAAAGGAATAAAAAACGGTTCCCACGCACGGGAGAGAAGAATATTTCCCTCATTATTAGGGAAACTTACAATTCCTATATATAACCGTATGACCAATAGCAAAAGGAAACCTAACCGAAACAAATATTCGTCATGATATGTTGTTACATAGGTATTTGCGGTAAACAATTCGCCATCTTATTTTACCCTGCAGATCTTGATGATGTAACACTACAAAGCGATAGCAGACGAGGTGACCTAGCCGGAGTTTATGAGAATGAAGTGCAGATACTAGTAACGAATCCTACCACAAAAATTACAGAGGGTGCTAAAGAGGGCGCTACAGAGGGTGCTAAAGAGGGCGCCACAAAGGTCCCTATAGAGGGCGCCACAGAGGTCCCTATAGAGGGCGCTACAGAGGGTGCTAAAGAGGGCGCCACAGAGGTCCCTATAGAGGGCGCTACAGAGGTCCCTACAGAGGGCGCTACAGAGGTCCCTATAGAGGTCGTTACAGAGGGTGCAACAGAGGGCGCTACAGAGGTCCCTACAGAGGGTGCTGCAGAGGTCCCTATAGAGGTCGTTACAGAGGGCGCAACAGAGGTCGCTACAGAGAGTGCTACGGAGGGAGCTAGTTATTCCACTCAAAAAAACGAATCACGGATGATAGAGGAGAATAAAACCGCATCGCGAGAGACAGAGAAAGTAACGGGAGGCGAGAGTGCTACAGATACAAACGAAACACCATCAACGCTTACTTCTCAGAGTGACGTCAGCACAACGCCTGTATCGTTGACGTCACAACAAACAGAGTACGACGAAAGGTCTTCAGAGACGCCTGGACAGACAACACAAGAAAAACAGCAAACTACAACTACGTCAGGAATAGATGGTGACGTCACTGAGATGATAAAGGCGGTAGAGACGATAGAAACCGATGCAGCCGGCTCGACAATCGTTAGTTATAAGTCGACAACGACAATACCTACTGCTCATAAAGTCGATCCAACGCTTGCGCAATCGTCGACCGCGGTAGGTGTCACGAAAACTACCAAATATGGAGTAACAAAGCACGAAACTAAGAGTAGTTCTGATGATAAATCTGCAATAACTGATGTGTCTTCTCAGCTAACGTCGTTTTCTGACGACACCGCTGTTTCTTCGACAGAGTTCCCGCCAACAATCATCCGAACTACAGATACGCCAACCAATTATGTGGAACAGACAACTTCTACAGGGCATGCAACGGCGACTTCCTTCCAAGGGCCTTCTTCAATCACACCTTCTCTCCCTCCATCTAGCTTGGCTTCATCTGTGGAGGTTAAAGCGGATGATCCGAATAAATCGACATCACCTGGCACTCAGCGGGGTCTTACTGGTAGTCCAGATGAAACTTCAAGTGGTCCTTCTACTCAATCAAACGTAGATGCCGAAACTGAGACTAATGATGTTAACACTGAGCCTAGCTCTACGTCACTTATGAAGTCCACCTCACGGCCTACTGTTAAAGAAGAACAATCAGATTCTACGGCAGCCACACCTACAGTAACAACAGAAGCCACAAAACAGCCACCTGTAACTACATCTATTGATATTGTAATTACCCCGTCGATAGTAGATGTTCCTACGATACAACCAGCTGCAGCAAGTTCTCCTTCGGTTACAACGAGTAAACGGTTGTCCACAGATGATGACGAATTTGGCTCCGGTGAAGGACCAATCTTTTCAACAGTTCCTACTCATCGTGACGTCACGACACCAAGATTAGAAACCACAGATGCTGCTGCCTCAACGAAACCAACATACTCAGTCTTTAACGTTACAGGCGAAAAGACTGTCGTTGAAGGTCACTGGACAGCACATTATGATGATAATTCTACCAGCAGTACTTCCGTCACTTCCGGCGACATAACAAGCAAGACGCCATCATCATCATATGACAAGAGTACGTACGTTAATGTCCGTGATACTACAACACGTAGAGCACTCGATGCAATCAGCACGTCCTCTTTATCTCAGTCGACTGCGACAATCGAACAGGAAGAGACGTCACCGACAACCAAAGTTTTAAGTTCTACTCCCAGTGACGTCATGACTACTTTAAGTAGCAGCGTTTCCAGTAGTGAGAAATACGAACAAGATTTATCAACGAGAAAAGCAACCACTGAGGAAGATTATGCCATTCGTTATGCCGACACAACTGTAGATGACGTCACAAGTGAAGTGACTGCTACATCTCCACCAAAGGTCACAACGGTTAATGACGTCACAACACATGCAATAACTACCCCAGTCGGTGTTACTACTAAAGAAGCAGGTACCACTGTACCACCCCCTCCAAAAGACTGCTACGAAATATGGCAGAGAGGGGCCAGGCAGAATGGCGTATATGTTATCCACCCACCAGCCTTCCCAGAAGGCTTTGGTGTTTTCTGTGACTTACAAGGGCAAACTGGAGGCTGGACGGTAAGTTAACTTAAGAACAAAAGGCGGATCAAGAGATGGCCTTTTGGAATATTCCGGCAAATATATGTAATATATATAATAGCTTTAAACATAAATTTGATCACAACATGGTACGCATGCGCCGAATTCCTTTGTTTACTGACGTTTCTATATGCACCGCTGTTTCTGTATAGTTGACTCGATATCTAAAAATACTTTCCTCCACCTTTCTCTCCAAATTTTTAATATGTGATATTTGTTCAGCCATTCACCATAGAACTTCAACGTTATAGAAAATGTATGTAACTAATACCATCTAACTTGTTCTTTTTTCTCTCGCCCCTCTTCTCTCCTGCGCAGGTCATCCAAAGGCGGGTCAATGGTTCTGTCAACTTTTACCGTCCATATTTTGACTACGTCCTTGGCTTCGGCAACCACTTGAAAGAGTTTTATCTCGGTAACGAATTCATCCACGCTTTGACGAACCAGCACAACTACGAACTTTTGATCATATTATTCGATGGTGAAGGCAATTCGAGGTTTGCCAACTATAGACCATTTAGGCTCGGTGATTATTCCAGCGATTATCAACTCTTTGTACGCGGATACTCAGGGAACGCAGGTAAGAGTTTCTTGTCAAAGGCTGTTTTTTTCTTAGGAATATCGCCAGCTAAAACGTTTCAAAGGTAGACTGTCGTATAGTTTGTATAACCAGGGAGTTGTTGTATAACCTTGTAAAGTATTCCACAGATATTGAAGAGTTAAAAATTAGAAAATAATTGTCTCGGTAAGGGGAAAGCTTTAAAGGTGGATGTAAACAAATGCTGGCTGGAAGTTAAACATTTGTAATCCTTTAACTGACTTTCTAGCATATTAAGGTGATACAATAATGACCACCGGCAATCTCTGGCCTTTGAAGTTTACTCAAAGTACAACGGGGATGAATGATTAAAGAAAATAACGACTGGATTCATAGTCATAACAAAGACGGCCTTGTCGATATTTTAATCAAGCATTTTAAATTAATGATTAACATTATCGATGATTGTCTCTTCTTTTTGAATCTTTGCAGGAAATTCACTCGGTTACCATAGTAAAAGCAAGTTCTCGACATTCGATAGAGATAATGATAACAACCCCGCCGAAAACTGCGCGCGCACTTTCGGATCTGGATGGTGGTTTGCAGATTGCGATCTTAAATCGAACCTGAATGGACAGTATTTAAGGGGAGGTGCACATAACCAACGGGGTAAAGGAATAACATGGAAAAAATGGAAAGGCTTAGATTATTCCTTGAAATTTGCCGAAATGAAGATAAAGCCATATGGATTGTTATGATAACATGATGATAGGACAACGTATTTCATACATAATGAGTGTTTATAGAGTCACCGAGAAAGAAAAAAACACTTCACGAAAAGACTACCTCAGTCATTAAATACACCGATGTATGCGGTCACGCCCTAGCATACAGGAAGTGCGCCACCGGCAATAGGAGGACGGGGGACGTCCCCTCATTTTCTTTGGGGAAAAGAAATGTACTCTTCCCCTTCGCCATCCCTTTCCTCGATAAAACAGAGGCATGCGGTATGCCGAAGGGTTGGTTGTCCACACATCACACCCCGTCGCCTAATACTTAGCCCACCTCGAACCCACACACGTGCACGCCAACAGTCAAAACTGTATAGACGCCACCACTGCATATGAGGCTCCGTAAAACACAGGAGTGACAAATGTTGACACATGCATGAGATAATGTTATACTGACGTTGTATTCCTTGCTGAAATCTCGAGTAGGGTGGGAAATGAGGCCGGGAGGGGGTGAGGGATGGGGAGGGGTGAGGGAGGGACGGTGTAGCGCATGGAGGCGAGATCGTAACAAAGAAAGTTAAATAAGATTATACTGTGGACACGTGTATGACTCGTGATATATCATAAAGAAAAGAAAGCGATGCAGTGCTGTTCTGAACTCTCGTTGTACCTAACAGTCTGTCTATTGATTAGAACTAGTCCTTATGACCCAGATAGTTGGATTGACTCAGGAAGAATGTCTCATTTCGGCGTTGTGAAATACTCACACGTCGCTACTGTATGTTAGACCAACTACATGACGTCACTTGACGTCACATGAACCCTCCCAGGAGTCGTTAATGAACTATAACCTAACTTATAACTCAACCCAACATAACTCAATTCAGAAACATACATTAGACTATAAAGGTCATCGTGATTGTCAGTGAGTAGGCTATATGCTAAAAACTAAGTGAAATAATGGCCACTCCTTCGTAGATTCAAAACATTTTTACCTGAAAAAATTCTTTCAAGTAAGACAATAAGAAATAGATACTTTTAGCAATCTGAAGTATCGATTTCCAATGCCACAGGATGAATTTCTGATGTAAAATAATAATGTTTTTCAAAAGTGACAGTTATATTACTATCTAAACATGCCATTAACGGTCTTAACAGTTATTCATAATTTTTCACTAATTTATATTTTCAATAATTCATTAAGTTTGTACATAAGGCTCTCGCACGTGATTGTTCTGTGCAAGATTTTAAATGAAAAAAAAAGCCACGCAGTATACTTATACCTTCTTTCACTCTGATTGTAAGAATATGCTAAGAGTTTAAACAGTAACCTTAGTAACTGTTACTATGGTAGACTAAGTGAAAGATCATCATTTGTGGCCAAACGTTTTAACATGCAAACAATTGCTCAAAAGTGTTCAAAAGTGTTCAAAAGTATACTTTCCTGAAGTTTCTGAATTTTTCAAAATCATTATTCCTGACATTTAGAATTGTTAAAACAGACGCCTAAATGTCTCTGTTTGAATAACTACTTTTAGACTGCAGGCAGTAAAATGCTTATGCAAATTAGCTGGAGAATGGGTGACCATAATCTGATTTTCTAGCTTTTTTGTGGGGGAGGGGAGGGTGGGGGGGGGGGGAATGCCGATGGCTTTTAAATAACGGTTTATTTCTACTAGCTGGGAAGTAAAGTATAGTTACAGATTACAAAACGACAACCAACCATCTCTTTAACAAACTTGCTATTTAAGGCAATGAACATTTTCAATTTCTGAGTTCGGAAGAAATGAATTCCTATTTTGCTCATTCGTTTATATCTTGGCCTAGTGGGTCAGATTTCTCGTCAAACAACTTTATTTCAATAATTTATTTGTCAATGTTATTGTATTATTATTGTTATTTCTATTATTATTAATATCATTATTACTATTATTATTTCTATTGTTATTATCACTACTATTACTATGGTTATTGTTTCATTTTGATCTTTTATTTACTCACAGATTTAACATTTTAGTGTTTATAAGCTGCATGATTTGAGATATATTACAATCAAGAAAGAACTGTGAAATATGTTTAATGATTTGTCTCTTTTACATTAAACCGGTGATTGATCACCACATTACAACCATTATTTCTATATATATATATATATATATATATATATATATATATATATATATATAGATATAGATATATATATATATATATATAGATATAGATATATATATATATAGATATATATATATATATATATATATATATATATATATATATATATATATATATATATATATATATATATATATATATATATATATATATATCAGTGCTTCCATTCACTTATACTGCATATACCCCGTAGAAAACTTTATTGTAATCGACTCCGTATTAATACACTATAATCCGGTTTTTAACGTCTTGTGACTTGTATATCAGCAATTATACTTCAATGAGAGATACCGAAGAATGATTACACGTCTGGTTCACGATCTTTGTTTCTCTCAAGTTACATTTTATAATAGATTACATTCTCACAAAGTCTCCAGGGACAAACGGTTCAGACAATGTTTAGCATATGGACGTCCTAAAATATATAGCGGCATCTGTCACCATATATCAACTGTTAATAGAAAACTAACATTCGATTTAATATGCCTTTATTACAGTTGATAGTAATTGATTTGTGTGTGGATTTATCCATTTTGTTATCGCTCGGGTGTTGCTAAGGAGACAGTCAGTGCACATACGCATGCGCAAAGTGAGCAAGACTTTGTTTTGCTTGATCAAGAGAAAGTACAGTTCATTGCCATGTTTGAAACAACTCAATCGTCGCTATTTGGCGAGAAATCTATGATAATAATAATGGATGGATATGTTATACCATACAGGTTTTCACGGGTGGTATATTTGTAGTTCAAGCAGGATCAAGTTACAGTGCTTGGGCATGGTTGTTCGATTGTTCTGTAAAAAAGGTATATCGCCCTCAACAACGATCATGTCTACTGTAGCGTATAGATAATCAACTATATCAGGAAGGACGGCCCCTCTTCCTACCGCCACGAACGCACACACACGCACACACACACACACACACATCCAACAGTATTACGTAATACACTCAGGTTACCCGTCGTGTGACGTAACCTTGGGTAAAACGTCCACCTTTTGTTAATGTGATTCTGCAGACGAGGGGAGGGCACTTTCCCTTCCCTTTGAAAATCAAAGCAGAAAAAAGATCAACATATTTAATTGTGCTACCTCGTTAAAAATGTGGTTAACATTTTTGGTTACGATGCCGAAGACTCAGTTACCTTTGTAATCGGGCTGGCTTGTGTGTATGTGTATATGTGACGCCCTAGCTTGTAAACAAGATATTTTTTTATTTTATTTCTTGAGATCCTCCTGCAAGCAGGAACTCGCGAAGAAGCCTCATTGGCTTATCAAAGCCGCAAGCTGACCGAAGTCAGTCTCTTAGATTCATATTTTAACGTCCATGATTATGAATTGTCAATTGTCAACAACTCTGTAACTGGACGACATACATTAATCTTGGAGTGACTCGAACTGAGGACCTTATGATTGGAAGGCACCGGCGTTAACCACTGAGCTAACCATCCATATCTCAAGATATCTCAACATAGTTACGCTCTGCAGTTCTCATATTTCGCATGTGGCTTTCCCAAAATTAGAATAAGAACTCTATTGGTTTGTGTGGGGGTTAAAGGTCATTTGGGGTCAGCAGAGGGCAGAATGTGAAAATCTCAAAAACATTGTTTCTCCAGAACCTGAGCATCAAAGGAGCTCATATACATAGTAGGATAGGCTTATGTGGTGTAAAGTGTTAACACAATTTGGTGTAGGTCAGAATTCATTTAAGGTCAGAACTAGAAATCTGTGTAAACCAGATATTTCCAGATAGGAAACTTGATTGACTCTTGTATTTTGCATGTGGCTTCCCTATAATTAGTACATGAACCTTATTGTTGTTGGTGGAGGTCAAAGGTCATTTGGGGTCATATAAGGTCACATTCTGTAAAGCCTTATAAACACAAACCTTGTGAAACACGATATCCCAACGTACGTCACATTACATCAAATAGCTTATATTTGTCAGGTGTCTTTCTTATAGTGAGTACAATAACCCTATTATTTTGGGTAAAGGTCAAAGGACATTTGGGGTCAGCAGAGGTCAAAATGTCAAAATGTCAAAATATCAAAAGTAACTTCATCTTGATAACTTAACATTTAAAAAGAGATTGTATACGCATGGTAGATTACCAAAATAATCAGTGAAATTGCTCCACAATTTGGTTTGCAGAAGCCAACTCCTACGGAATTTCTAAAGGTCATGGTCTCACTGAGGATGTGAAACTTAGGCTGATTTGACTTCCCCATGTGTAGTGGAACCTCCTTTGCTGTTTTAGGTGTAGGTCAAAGGTCGGCTTAGGTAAATGCAGTATGAACTTCAGCCAGTGTTAGTTAGCTTGCAAACTACTCTTGTGCTGCATATGTAATGTATTTAAAGGCAAGTAACCGCTGGAAAGGGTTTCCAACTTTCCATCTTGTTTTTAATTTTTATTTAAATTAATTCTACATCTTTGGCGTTTCTTTTGGATTTTTCAGCGTCGAAACAAAAGTTTCATTTCATTAAATATGATTAAAGGTAACAAACAAATGTGCTTTAATTACCATTTATTCACCAATATGTAATACGTGGCACAGGCTCGTAGCCAAGGGTGGGGGGAGGTGGCGACCGCCCCCCCCCCCCTTGAGCATTTTTTGAAATTTATTTTTCTATATCGCTAGTAATTTCAAATAAAAAAAAAGGTTAGATGCAACTTACAAGACCTAGGAAGTGCCATTTCCAGCGATCTGGGAGGCATTTTCGGCCAAAATTTTCTTGTAAGCTTCGCGCCAACTTATGGTTTTGCTGCGCTTAGATAGTTTGCTTACAGGCTTCGCCCCTCCATTGGCAATTCCTCGCTACGCGCCTGAGGTGGCACAGCACATGCCAAATGGCGTATTCTGTAACAGCTATTACATACCGGTGAATAATGGTGACGAAAATATTTTGTTTTAACGGTTAAGCATATATATGAACACTGGGTGTGCAAATAATGAGACGAAAAGAACGTCATGGTTGACATGACTTTCAAACCCTAACAAAGGCTTGTTGGCTATCGATCAAGTACTCTGCATTCAATTCTACACAACATAATAGTGTCGTTACTCAATGCGTAAGATATCTCGATAATTACATGGTATATAGGTTTGTCAGTCTTATGATCATGAAAACACGACCGCATTGAAATTCTACATGATAGCAGAACCAAGGTGTCCAAAAAGAAGGAAGGTAATTCTATGTTAATATTTGATCTTGAAAAATTCCGAGAAAGGAGAACAATTGATACATCAATATCGGTATTACTTGTATAGTAAATTTTTAGCTCAGCTCGAAATTCTGTCACATTCTAACACTGTGTTTGATTGACTACAACTTCGTCAGTTTTTCATTCGATTTTGGCTGAAATTTCGTGAGTGGTTTTTGTGAGTTAAGTGTTCATATTTCGATCATATTTGATAAATTTGAAGGACATTTGAGGTCACGAGAGGTCATTGCTACTCCTCCGAAAAAGCGTTTGTCCAAATTTACTGAAATGTTGTAGATTTAAGTACGTTCCAATTGTGCAGGTGGACCACATTTGTTCAGGGAAAATAATTGTTGTCGTAATAAGAGGGCCCGAGTTTGTAGTATTCATGACTAGTATGCGTTTTGGTGTGAGTAACAAAACTCGCCATTTTGGGAAAATGATTCCATACATATTGCGTTATTGTTTCCGTTGATCAATATTACTTCTTGTTTTTACCAGTTCAATGACCAGAAAGAAGTCAGCTATATACGGAACACTATATACTGAAAAACAACCAGGAAAAGTTGTCTAGTCAACATGGGAATTTATCGAAACTTGATTGTGATTTGCACTCTTTTATCTTCATTCTGCTGGATTGAAGCAAAGCAAATTGTGGTAAGAAATTTGTTCTTGTTTTGTTGCAACAACGTCAAGCGAGTCAAGTCATCCGAACATACTACTTGACAAATTAGCTACACGAGTATAGCTGCGATTGAAATAGCTTATTCTCTACGTCGAGTGATTGTTCCACACATTTATGACTTCTTAAAATATAGACTTAGCTCAGTCATGTTTTTATTCGAAAGGATAATCACCAATATCGATTAGCAGACAATGTCAGAAAGCAAACGCATTTGAAATCAAACTATTATTTGTAGACATGTGAGTTCTTAAAACCGCTCATGCAAACTCGTAAGAAGTCAGTCATATATTGATTTGTAATTGTTGGTCAAATATTTAATATTCATAAAATAATAATAATAATAATAGGCTAATCAAATATTGACTGTTTTTCATCTGCAAAAAATCAGAGGTATAATGTAATTTGTGTTTACTTAAGAAGGAATATTTAATAATTATAGTAACCTTCTAAGCTACAACACACACTGTGTATACATAATACCATGAAGAACAATAGATCTCTTTGTGCCTGAAACGGTGGTAATGTCGGACATTTCATCGGTTGCAGGAAACTTCTAGCTATAACTTCTATATAAATATAAACCAATGCATGTTCACTTAATGAAAAACGTTTGTCTTAATTTTCTTTATTAGAGTTCAGATAGCTGCGACATGTTCACACAGTGTTTTCTCGATGATGCTCGGTTAAATTTAACTGTCAGCTGCGATGTAGAGATAGCTGGCAACACAGCACCCCCGTGTTACGGCGACGGATCAAAACTTAATTGTTCCTGTAATAGTGAAAACTACCGACTGTCTAGTCCCAACGATACATACCTGTGTAACCCGGACAAATGGGAAGATGGACTGTATGATTTGTATTGTTTCAGAAGTACGAAACAGTATATATTTTCTCAAATCAGTCATATATATCAATCATATATATATATATATATATATATATATATATATATATATATATATATATATATATATATATATATATATATATATATATATATATATATATATATATATATATATATATATATCGTATATATCGTTAACTCATTGTCAAAGGAAAACTCCGGTCGATCCTGAAACAGCACAAAAGATGCTTACTTGTTATTGACAAAAAATGTATAGGTGCGTCAAAGTATTTTTCTGCATCATTTCAATTGACTTGGAGGGTTTGCCGTAATGGGCTTGACACTGAATTTCGTAATATAACTTAAATTCGACAAAAGATAGTCGTTATGAAATGTCAAAGAGTTAGTACCACACAAACAATGTTAATTTGTAGTTGTTATGGTGACACGATTTGATGTAGTGACATTATTAAGATATTTTTTCTTTCTCCTTGAATGTTGTGAATTTATTCCATTTGATATTAAATGGCCATTTAACCCCCTTCTCTATAATTGATTTTCACCAATAGGCGAAGTAACAACGCTAATATCAACAACCATTGTTGACACTACTACGATAACAACCAGTATGTATATAAGTTTATATAAAATCATATTAATTTAATTTAATATTCAAGAGCTGGAATCGCGGGTTGATGAGACAACTATGAATATTTATTTGTATAGTTGTTATGGTGACACGAGTTTCTTTTTCTTTGTAGGTGGTAAGTTTATTTCATTTATATTCGATGGCCCTTTTAAAGACATTGCTGTTGGTGAATATACACTACTAAGACACCAACCAGTATGTATATAAGTTTATATAGGTAAATTTAGGTAAATATTGTAAATTGGGTCACTTTATACTTTGATAGCCTTTTCAAAGAGAGTATATAGTGGTAGTGAAAATACGGTTATTTACAATTCTCTACCTGTACATACATTATAATAGTGTTGTAATGTACTTGTTCGAACCGCTTTCTGTCTTATAATAAACTATAAGACAAGCGACTAGTTAACATCTGGCTGATCCAATGAGATTATTCAGGTACATACGAGAGGAATGCATGACATAAGACAATGAATTGGAATTTTTCATCAACAGCCGAATCAACTACGGAATTTCCAACAACCAGCATTGCCACTACCATATGCATGACAAGATCCAGTATGTTGATTAGTTTATAAAAAAAAATTATGTTAATTTAATTGAAGTTTCAAGACCTACTGGAATCGCTTGTCGATGAGACAATTCTGTCTGTTATCTTGTAGTTGCTATGGTGACACAATTTGATGTAAAGTGATATTATTCGTTAGCAAGATTTTAAGTCGTATAAGCATCCATGTGTCTCGCAATGCATTTAGTTTCCTGTTTGTTTTTCCAATGATTATTGGGGATAAAAATTATAGAACTGGATCAGAAATTAGCCTAACGAGATGTCACATAGTCGGTATCAGTTAATGTACAAACAATACAAAATCTCATGACAGAGAAAGTAGAAAATTGTTTCAAGGTATTTCTGTTCACCACATGTATTAGATTGAGAATAATCTCTTCTGTTTATTATCCTCAAGTTAATGGAAAACATCACATAGACCTTTGACTCTCACATTATTTGTACAACGATCGTTTAGTAACAACCTCTACCCCACCCCAAGGCCACAGAAGAAAAGGAAGTGTATGCTATAATATATATATATATATATATATATATATATATATATATATATATATATATATATATATATATATATATATATCACGAGAAATCAATGTCAAAAATATGTATTATACTTTTTTTTCTTCAGATTTGCCGATTGCCGTTACGTTAATCGTTGCAATTTTTACTTTCTTGTGTGGGGTTCTACCATAGAAATTGATAAGGAATTTCTATGGGTTCTACTCATTTGTCTCGTCAATGCCTCCGAAGAGACACGAAGTCGATCCCGAGCGTCGAAGATGTGTGACATGAGCTGGTACCACCGACGGCAAATGATGAATCCAAATTTGAATCGTCGAATCATAACCTTTAAGATGAGCGATTCAAATGACTGTCGAAATGATGTATAAAAAGAGGATAATGCACAATGCACCAAAAAAAATCCATGTTTTTATTGCTAATCCAATGATTGTACTTTTGTAGCATATTTTACGGTGATATTAGTGGTTTAGTTTCGTTCTTTTAAGAATAACAGAATAAGTAACAAATTATAAATGATCGCTTTTATCTCCATGAATATCAAGTCATACTTGCTAGACGAGATATAATAATGAATCTTTACCCTTACCAAACTGAATGGTTGATGCCCACAAGGGAGTGCTACATAGAAGAATTGGAAATCTCTGATCTTTCCTGGTTTCCACATAATTTTTGGACAAAATAGAATTCAGTTGCCTTACATTTAGTTAGATAGTTGTTTCAAATTTGAGCAAATTGCATTTCAAGGAATTAATCACAAAGCCAACTGGCGTTCTGGTTATACTACAGTGTGTCGCTTAATAGACTTTGTCAACATGATAACTGATTCCTGGTATCTTCCTTTATATATTGCTACATAAGTCAATAGATAATCCCTCTTCATTTTGGTGTACACAAATTCATGTATATATTAACATATATGGCTTACCACACTATGAATATGTTTGGGTATCGGAACCACTGAAACGGTTTCCTTTTCTGGTTAATTTTATAAACCGAAAGTTAACGGGGTAACGTATTTTCTTTGAGTGATAAAGCGGTTATCAAAACCAGAAGTTGCTTTCCTCACCCCTCTGGATGTCTTTTTCCTTCTGCCTGCATTCCTCTTGTCGAGATTTTCATGAAGGCTTGGAATTTATCTCACTCACTTTTTTCCAGAGCCGTACAAGGTTTCGAGATAGGAATGCACTCCAACAACTATAGCGCATAGTTATAAATGTGATGTGTCCCTACTAAGCACCATTGCAAACGCCGAAGTGTATTTTTTCTGTTGCTTTATTTGTAGGGAGAGGTTGGCAGGGTGGGGGGGGGGGGCGGAGGCAGACTTTTTGACTGGAGGTAGGGGATTCCTTCTCTTTTATAAACAATGGAAACAACAACTCGCGCGGTGATATCATGGTTCCAATTTCGACTACAACGATCATCAACACCATGAAACTGTTCGTTATAGCGCCACCTTACGTGGATTAACAACATTGCATGTTTATAAACAAATTGATGGATAGAGGAGCCAGAAGTGGTTCTAAGCAAAGTTTTTCGAGCCTGTTCCCTTGTTAAGAAGAACAAAGGTCAAATGTAATACCATCAACTAAAGAAAATGAATGAAAAACGGGAAAAGTTAGTAAACACAAAACAGGAAGTTAAATAGAGTCCGAAGTCTGTAGCGCTAAGTTGCCTTTGCCAAAAACATTTTCAGAAAGTATTTAGAAAGAATTACAAAGAATTAATCCTAATAGTGCTTGACAGGTACCTATTTGTGCACAAAAATTTTCCCGTTAGTTTCACTATTTATTTGAAATTGATTCCTTCGCGTAAACTTGATGAGCCTGTGCAACTCTTTCGTGTCGGGCGTGTCGGGGAAACCGGGGCACATTGATAGAAACGGCTGCACATCTCAACCTACCATTTAAATTTCGCTGAGTCTGATTTTCACATGTACAGTGAAGTGTTCATGTGGCATGTTACTCCAAAGATTTCTCACAAGCCTTCGCTTGAAAGCTTCCATCTTTCCAACTTTACTGAGCAATTTAACCAGCTTAAACGTAGAAGGCCTACAGAGAGGCACACAGGTCGTCATATTCAGAAATACATTCACGAAAGTCAACAGAACGTCGCAGTTGTCCTTTCGAGGTACACTTTCAACGATGTCAGACGATCCGGAAAAAACTCTTGCTCCGTTACGTGCGGCAGTCAAGGAACAGGTTTGGATTTCTTTTTTGAGTCCTCTATTTCCTTCGTGGAATTCCAAAGTAGGAATCAGAGTTGCAAGGCAACCAGATGACTAATATTTGCATGAAGTATCTATTTAAGTATGGGACAAAAACAAAATTTCCATGTCCTATTGCGATGAATTGTAATAGGCCTACTACAGGCACTAGTTTCACGAAATTGGTTTTTCGCGCTTCCTGTACTTCAGACGTATCGTGTGAGTAAAACAAGAAATAGGAATTAACATTGTGTACTTAAGGTCGTAGTTATTGTAAATTTGATATATTTTGCTACGAACTGGGTTTTTAACTGAGATAAGAGCAAAGCAAAGTAGGGTGGGTGCATTTGCATAATAGGCCTCTCATTACCATTGTAGTAGTAGTATTGCTAGGCCAAGCACCAGAAGGTGAGAGTGATTGCATCAGCCACTCCAGTAGTACAGTAGTAGTAGTATAGTGTTGACATATGGCAAAAACAACACCCTGTTTTTATGAATGTGTGTGCAAGTTAAGAAATAGCAACATGTTTCCTCATAACTATTTTGTACATTAATATGAAATTTATTTTACATAGAACATGCTCACACTAAATATACACTCAGTCACAACAACAAAAAACTCTTCACAAAGTATCATAACTCATGACAGTTTGATTGGGCTAAGGGTTAATTTATAGAAGTTGTTCTGAAAGGCATTTGATCAAAAGAGTAGAATATCTGTAAGCAAATGAACACTCTCTTTAGAGCACAACACAAGACTGCCTAAATTTTACTAAATTGTACTGTTATGTACAGAATGTCATGCCTTCTAAAGACAAAGAGAGTACAATATATTTTGCCCTGTTTTAGGTTGCAAATTTAGAACATTTAAGGTAGCTTACTCCATATAATTTCCTTCTGTGTATGTGTCTTTTGGAAAATAAATGATTGTTGAAAAGGATGTGCCCTATGTCTTATATTAATCTAGTGTAAATACATTCACCAATGGTCTTTATATGTTCATCATCAGGGTAGACATGTACAGTTTTCATATTTTATGTAGCAGTTTTTGAAGTGTCTGCATTTTGTCTCATAAAGCCTACTATGGTTGTGTACAAAACTTACACATCTATGCATAAATGTAGTAATTTGCCCGTATTTTTAATGTTAGCATTTTGTGAATCAATAAGTACAGGATAAATCATTCCTATTTCCCTCTGGTACATGTACAGTAGGTACAGTAGGCCTACGACTGTCTCATAACAATAAAAGAAGGAAAACCTGGCAACTGTCTCTCCTCTTGAAAACCCTATCCTTTGTTACTTGTCACTTCCAATGTCTTGACAAGGAGCATGACAGATGATGAACATAGTCCTGAGTTAACTCTGTGTAGTTCACTTCAAAATACATTATACTCATTACTGTACAGCTATAGAGCCCCTCCCCCAGGAGTACAATTACATGGTTGTGCCCCAGTCTTACTCCAAAGGTTATAGTTGAGTTTATGTCCCCTTGGAAGTTCTATCCTATGATAGTTGCACTATACTGTCCTGTACATAGTTAAGATGCTCCAAGTCATTAAAGTCTAATATTGACTATACGGATTTAATGTCCTTTCTAATTAAAAAATGATAGATAGGCTATCATTGCTGTGGTAACTGTAAAATGCATAAGAGTGTGTTATCCCTGAGCCTAAACATTCCAGTCTCTCTATGGCTGCTGGGTACATCCTATTCAAGTTTACAGTACAATGGTTACTGAGAGCTCAAGATTACAGGACCAGCAATTACCATCTCCATGGTAACTGATTCCATGCCATTGATTATATATACAGTTGTAAGGAATTTGATACTTTCAGCCTCTCTGTACAGCTAAATACTTTCAATATATACATCAAATGTTACCAAACATTTATCGTATTGTTTTATTCTAAGCGCTACTTTTGAATGTTCCTGAAGTACCCTGTTTGGTTCCCCCATATTTTTGTAGTGCCACCTGTCTTGGTCATTGAGGGCAAAGGTCACTCATTATTTTGAATTGGTCAGGTGTTGCTGGCAGCTTTTGTTATTGTGTGTGTAACCTACTGTAACACATTCTGTTGTGCACATCATCTGTGGATAGGTCTTTGGTCATTCCTATCAGCTGTATACAGTACAGTATAGTGTAGTACTGTTTATACTTACTTCATTTTCTTAGTTACTTGTCTAAGTAGTTAAAGTAGTGGAAGTCTCTAAAATTAAGTTTTCATCTTCTGTTACTTCTAGAAGCTCTTGTGTTTTTTGCTTTACTGTAGTTAGTTGTCAAATAGTTACCAATGTTACATTTTGAAGGGTTTATTCAGTACCATTTGTTGCATAAAATACTTTTTATGAAAGTTGGTTCGGTTACAGTATGTAAAGTACTGTAGGCCGTGTGCATTGCTACAATATACAAATGTAATAACAGTAACTTGTGGTGTATCCTGTATTTTTTTAGGGGGACCTTGTGAGAAAGTTGAAGGCAGAGGCAGCCTCCGAGATCGACGTCAAGAAAGCGGTAACAGAACTGAAAGCTCGCAAAAAGATTCTTGAGGATAAGGTAAGAGTAACCTCGGGAGTGTAATACATAATTGCTTAAAAGCACTGTAGTTCTTAGGCTGAACCTTACCTCATAAAGTGATCTTTATGAGAAAGTAAAATTGTCATTTATAATGCAATTTTGAGTTCATGATGTACAGTAATGTGCTCTGATGTTCATGAAGTAATGTGCTTTTATGTTCATGAAGTGATGTGCTTGATGTTTCCATGATTTATTAAACAGGAATTAGCTCTCACTACAGATGAAACCTTCGATCGTGTGAAGCTAGAAGACACGTTGAAAAGACGATTCTTCTACGACCAGTCCTTTGCTATCTATGGAGGTATTAAAGAAGAATTTTTTACACAAATTTTTTACAAGAAGTGCTAAGTAGAGTGTTTGTTGGATTTGAGGGGTGTCACAAATGGACAAAATGCTATGCTATTAATTTAAACATGAGGACAGGTTTTATTAAAAATTAATTGTCCAGGAATATTCTTTCAAAAGCCAGTACAGTTCCTTCCCTCACTATCATGAACACCCCCCCTCCCCTCCCCTTCCCTTCCACAAAGCTTTATACTTTATGTAAAAGACTATTCAAAGCATTTCTTCTTGTGCTTTACTTTTTATAGCATCTGCATCTTCAATATTATTTTCTTATTTCCTTTCCCAGGTGTCAGTGGTTTGTATGACTTTGGTCCTGTTGGATGCGCCATCAAGGCAAACTTTATCAATCTATGGAGGAGTCATTTTATCATCGAGGAAGGGATGCTGGAGGTAGATTGCTCCATCCTGACACCACACCCAGTATTCAAGTAAGGTCAACAATGTCCCCCTCCATTAGCTAAACTTTTGGAAAGTTTGTTGTGCTAGTGGTATGGAATTATAACTGAAATCATCTACTGTCAACTATCGACTATTTATGCCCAGTGTAATTCTGGTAATAACACGTGTCATATTCATGTATTGTAATGTATTATAACTGTTGACCCTGCGGCTTTCCAAGGTGCATGGAATGTAACTGGGGTTCGATCCGTGGTTACATGGTATGCAAGGCAATGTGGCTGGTGAGTAGCACACATAGCAAGGAAACGGCCACCAAATATTAAAAGACCGCATAGCTCAGTTTGGTAGATTACAGGACTTAGTTATCAAGGCTGGTTCTGCAACTTAGTTTGTTATTTCCGAATCGGTGTTCTGTTGCTGATTTACTGCAAGAATATTGTAATTTAAAAATAAGCAACTTATATGCTAATACTCATTGCACATATTGTCAGTATTTCAGATGACCAAATTGTAGTTGGCGATATCCAATGCAAACCCAGGCCCTCTGCAAGCCCTAGTATCATACAAGCCCACTGTAAACCTGAACGTTGTTTCTCATTTCTACAGAGCGTCTGGTCATGTGGACAGGTTTGCTGATTACATGGTGAAAGATGTCAAAACTGGAGAATGTTTCAGAGCTGACCACCTTGTGAAAGGTAGTTCTACTCCAAAACATTTTGGGATAATTTGTTTATGATCTCTGTTAAAACTAACTATGTGTACAACAAATTTTGCTGCAGAAAAATATTTTAAAATTCCTTTCGATGGTTTAGCAAACAAATTGTTATGATTTCCATTTAAAGTAGCATTTTGTATTGGATTTGCTCTTTGGGAGATATCCCTTAAGTCTGAAAACATGAGCAAGTCTGAATAATTCAGTCTAAATAGAAGTCTAAATATATGAGAAATTCTAAATTGACAACATTGACCCACATGTGTTCTTCAATTTTGAATGGTTTCATTATGACAACATTTATTTCTGTAATGGAGACAGGTTTTGCAAATGTTGAATCTCTTGACATGACCTAGATTGTTCCTAACAGCTGTTAGCAGGAGGGAGTTCATACTTATTGATATCTATCATAGAATCGTACACGATGTAGTTGTATTCGTGTCTCGTTCATTTTTTGAGGGACATTAATCCTTGACGAATTTTCTTCTCTCCTCTATCAGCCCATCTCGAAAAACTGATGAAGGATAAGAAGACGACGACAGAGATGAAGGACGAGATGAACACGGTCTTGGCTCTCCTGGATAATTACGACCAAGCTGGCCTGGCGGAGGTCCTGAAGAAGTACAACGTGACATCACCGCTGACCAATAACGACATCACAGAACCTGTTGAATTCAACCTGATGTTTGCCACCCAGATCGGACCTGCTGGCAACATGCCAGGGTACGTGGGATTTAAATCATTAACGAATCTATTGACGAAGGGCAGGGCTGGTTGGTTTAAAGAAAACAATCTTGATAAACCGTTGGGTAATATTAATTGGCAGTAGACTTCTTTGATATGGTTTGCTATATAAGTAAAGTTCATTTGTTGGAATTGAAAACTTTTCGTCCCAAAAATGAAGATAAGCTTAAGACTTGAATTGAATTGCTCATGTTTAGTCTTTTTAATCCCTTTAATCCTATTTGATAGTTTGTTTAGTTTGAGTAATGACAATGGCCTTTATGGAGTTACCCTTCCCCTTTGTACCAGTTATGTTACTTTTATCTGTTTTTGTTTTGTTCCAGATTTTTGAGACCAGAAACAGCTCAGGGCATATTTGTGAATTTCAAGAGGCTTCTAGAATTCAATCAGAATCGGCTCCCATTCGCTGCCGCTCAAATCGGCCAGTCATTTAGAAACGAAATTTCACCAAGATCGGGACTGCTACGAGTGAGGTAATTATAACATCTGTGCTGTTGATGTACAAACTTTAGACCAAGCTTAGATAACATGCTTTCTTAGCATCAGTTGTAAACGGTGACTCTGTCCTCATTGGAACCCTATGTGTCATGGGCCAACTATTCAAAAATGAAATTGCTGAAGATTTCAGGAATGACATAAGATTTGCTATGTTACAAGATTTTCTATAAAATTATGATCATTCTTGTTTAATGCTTTGTCTGGGGTGACTCATTGTCAGGAAGTGGTAGTGGAAATTTTTTTTTATAAAACCTTTTCAATTGCAGTAAAGTCTTCCAGCATTGTCCAGGAGAACTTAATAATTAAACTTGCAGATAAGATGTGGTATACTTTGCTGTTTCCATTCTTTCAGGGGGTCTCTTTGGTACTATGCATATAGTTTTTGTTGTTGTGTTTGTTAAGAATTTGAAATACTAGCTAACTAACTCTATTCTTCTTTCCTGATGCTAATCTTGCAGAGAATTCACCCAGTTAGAGATCGAGCACTTCATCGACCCCAGCGACAAAGATCATCCAAAGTTTGAGGACGTTGCTAACCTGGAAGTACTTCTCTTCTCTGGGTCAAACCAGATGTCTGGAAAATCGGCTATGAAGACGACATTTGGTCAAGCAGTGGCCGAGGTAAATTGCACCGTTCGTCTGCCAAGGCAATCTCTATTGTTTGATATTGATGCAGGTTTCCTGCAGGGGAGTTTGCATGTCCTGTAGGAATGTGAATGTGCTCTCATTTTGTTGTAAATTATTTTCTCACAAATCATTTCTTTGATGTTTCGATAATAGCTAATAATTCGATTTTTGGATAATAGCCTTCTTTGTTTTGATAATAGCTAATAAATTGATAATAGCCTTCTCCTGTTTCGATAGTAGCAAATAATTTGATGATAAGGTGATGATTGCTGTTTTGATAATAGCTTTTAATTCGATAATAGCCTTGTATGTTATGATAACAGCTAATAATTTGATATTAATTCAATGTTTCGATAGTAGCTAATAATTTGATCATAATTTGATGTTTGGATAATCTTTTTTAGACAATAGCTAACAATTCGATAATAGCCTTCTCCTGTTTTGATAATAGCTAATAATTCGATAATAATTCTATGATAGCCTTCTGTTTCGATAATAGCTAATAATTCAATAATAACTGATGTGTCAATAATAGCCTTTTTTATGTTTCGATAATAGCTAATAATTTGATCATAATTTGGTGTTTGGATAATCTGTTACGATAATAGCTAATAATTTGATAATAGCCTTCTCCTGTTTTGATAAAAGCCTGCTGTTTTGATAATAGCCTTCTATGTTTGATAATAGCTAATAATTCGATAATAATTTGATGTGTCAATAATAGCCTTCTGGTTTGATAATAGCTAATAATTTGATAATAATTCTATAATAGCCCTCTGTTTCGATAATAGCTAATAATTTGATGTTTCGACAATAACCTTCTGTGTTCTCTTCTATGACAGGGTGTTATCAACAGTCAGGTCCTGGCATACTTTATGGCAAGGACGTACCTCTTCCTGCTCAAAGTGGGCGTACATCCTGACAAGTGTCGTTTCCGTCAACATCTGGATAACGAGATGGCTCACTACGCCTGCGATTGCTGGGACGCCGAAACCAAAACATCTTACGTGAGTACAATCAAGTAGTATGTGGTAAGATGGATCTGACCCTCTGTAACATAGGTCTATCCCTCAATTCCATTTGAGAGATAAAATATTGTTTACTGGAACTTGGTCATCTTCCCTTGTTAGCCCCCATGCGTGAAATATTATGTTGAAATTTAAGTTATTTTCTCTGTACAAACCTGGCCGATCTTCCTTGTAATGAAGACCTCTTTCATACATGAAATATTTTGATTTTTTGAAAATAACTCAATTTGAGTGCTGAATTCAAATGAGTTTGATTGGAAATGGAACTCGTGGAATATTTTGATTTGTTGAAAAGTGTGCTGAAAGCTTCCCATCCATCCTTGACACCCTTCCGTTTCAGACATTTATGATTTTGCATACTGGAACCTGGCCATTAGCTCTGGTCATGTTTGAATTGGTTAGTATACAGAATGCCGTCCATCCTTCGTTTAAAAAAATATATATATTTTTGAGACAGAACTGGGACAGTTTAGAATCAGGGAAATGGGATTGGAATGCCTACTGGCTGATTACCATGGTACAGTTGTATTTTGAGCATGGATATTGTTATTTTTATTTTCATACAGGGCTGGGTGGAAGTTGTTGGATGTGCAGACAGATCCTGTTACGATTTAAATCAACATGCCCAACACTCAAAGGTTCCATTGGTAGCGGTGAAGACACTAAAAGAACCGATATCCTTTGATTTTACAAGACATAAATCATGATATTGATTGCAAAAGGATATAAGTTGCAAAAGGAATGGTAGCATGTGTGTGTATGTGACACCTGTTATTAAAGTGAGCATCCAAAAGGAAAGGCTTTTTAAAGCTTGGTTAATATTGATACTTTGTGTGTAGATCCACATTAGTGATCATAATAATCATAATTATGTCAGAGATGGTATGTAGTTCTATGGTATGTAGTGATAACAAGAACCAAGCTGTATAATATGCAGCTGTAGGCTTTTCTGCTGTTGTTTTTAAGACAAGTTTCCCTTAACTGTATAACCTCACAAAGTAATTGATGTCGTAGAGGTCCTGGCTAACAAGGGCGCAGTGGGGAAGAAATTCAAGAAAGACGCCAAAATTCTGATGACCCATTTTGCAGAAATGACTAAAGAAGCTGCTGATACATTTGACAAGAATTTGCAGGGAAAAGAGTAAGTTAATTTTCTCTAATGTCTGTATGTCTGTCTGTCTGTCTGTGTCTAGATAGCTATTTTACAATTAATATAAATATTTCATAAATTTTATATTGATAAATATGTTTATAAATTATATGATATTATATATTTATAAATTATATTATAATTTGTATTATATAATAAATTATATATTTATAAATATGTTTATAAATTATGATATTATATATTTATAAATTATATTATAAATAATATATTTATAAATTTTATAAATATTTTATAAATATTCTTTGGTTTACAGTGAGATTTCGCTGGATGTAAATGGCAAAACGTTCACGCTGGCTAAGGACATGGTAACAGTAAAACGCTACCAGAAGACCGTACACGGTAATTTACCATTTTTAAAATATTTTCAATGAGCTGTATTTTCAATCCCACCTTACAGGAACATAGCAATAGTCATCAACAACTCAGTTTTGTGTAATTCAATTAATAATATAACATTAAATGTTTTTTTTCTTCCTTCGATCTTTCTTCTTTCAATATTTTCAATATTTCTTCTTTCAATCTTTTCAATCTTCTTTCAATCTGCAGCGGAAGATTTGACTCCTTCTGTGATTGAACCATCCTTCGGTCTCGGTCGCATCATGTACTCGCTCCTGGAACACAATTTCAGAGTGAGGGAAGGTGATGAACAGAGAACGGTGAGTTTGCGATGCACCCTGCCTCGTTCTCAATGTATTGCTGCATCTATAATTTTCCTACAAGAACAGTTTCTGCACAGTTCCTGATGTCGTTAAATTCATGTGTAACACAGGTTAGCTTGTAAAAATAATCCTCTTGACAAACGTGGTAAATTGTCTTCACAGCTTCTACCGTGGAGGAGCCTTCCTTTATCCCTCTGCTGATATGGTCATCATTAGTCTCTTACTTTTAATCTACGAATGAAAAAAAGCCAAGCCACATGTTCGAAATAGCCATCTCAAATATATGTTTAGTAAATACTTTTCAATTATTAAATATAAAATTGTTTCTTTTTTTGTTCCAGTATTTTACGTTACCACAAGCTATTGCTCCATATAAATGTTCTGTGCTCCCCCTCAGTAACAACAAAGAGTTTGACCCTTTTGTCAAACAGCTTGGTAAGTATATATCATGTATTATTATGTTATTATTAAAGATAGCTGTACTAGTCATTCTTTTGGTCATTTTTTCAATGCATGATACCATAAAGGACTTTATGCACACAAAATCTTGTAAGACTGTTAAAAACAAAATTGTTACCATAAAAACACCATCAATTTGACATGGAACGGAAACAGTGAAGTAGAATAGCTATACAAATACTACTACAAGAATTATTCATCGGTATTTAAATGACTGCTATGTATTGAGATATTGTCCTGGTTTCGGTGGCAAATACATTTTCAATTTTTTTATGTAGTATGAAGGGGGCTATTAAAAAAAAAAATTATTTCCATTGTTGTGCTGATTTGCATGAAGTATCCCTTGCACCAACCAAATCTAGAAATGTATGATCTTATTATAGTATTTTTGTTGATAGGTTGCACTATTGATACCCCACAGTGCATGTAACTGAAGGTAGATTCTACAAGAGCTTAGAGATTCACATTCCTTTACAATTTTCATTCCCTTGACTACATTTTTATTCGTTGTCTGTATTCCTTGTTTCCGTTCTTTCAGTTCGAGCTTTCTCTGACGAAGGTGTCTCTCACACCGTGGATTCTAGTTCTGTGTCGATCGGAAGAAGGTACGCCAGGACGGATGAGATTGGCATACCCTACGGTATAACGGTGGATTTTGACACCATCAAGGAACCTCACACTGCAACACTTAGGGAGCGAGATTCTCTGGAACAAATACGAGCCCCGGTGAGTGTAGATCAATGGGGACCCTTCACTGGGGGATCTCTATATCTTGATCCTGATTTATTTTTGAAGCTCAATTCAATTTTAATTCTGAATTGTAAACTCATGCAGCCACAATAATTTACTTCTTCTTTCTATTTTTCTTACAGCTCACAGAACTTCCTGGAATTGTGAAAGACTTAGTAGGTGGCAAGCAAAGCTGGTCTGATGTCTTAAAAAAGTTTCCTCTATTCCAAGGCCAGGAAGCTTCTTAAAGTTTGTTTTTGTTTGTTCCCTTGGTTATGTCAATATGTGTCATTGTTGATTTTTCTGTAGGCTAAGGCTAGCAAAGCTGTTTTATGAATACTAAACAGACATCTTGTCAGCATGGACATCGCAATAAGAGTTTACTTTGGAGAATCAAAGATGATAAATGAGAAGGTACCTAAATTAAGCTTGACCCTCCTTTGTTCACGGTGTATCTTCGTAGGATACAAATGTTATGAGAAAATAAATTGAAAAAAAAATCTTGTCTGGGATCTGCTAACCAATCATTATCTAACCTTAAAGTCTGAATATGTGTTTGCTGATGAATTTCGAAAAAAAACTTCCGAAGCAGATTCAATGTTTCTTATTCTAAATGCACTCTGACCAGGTGGGTTTAATGGAGAAAAGCTGTCGCAATCGAAAGAAAGAAATTTATTTTCTGTTGCCGTTATGGTGCGAACGATTTACCCTAAAATCCCTGCCACCGCCCATATCAGCATGTTCATTACACAAAATGTAACCTATATATACTCGTATTGTCCACTCATAAGTCCTATGCCTAACGGTCGTTTACAAAACAGATAATGATTGGCACATGATCTGTTGGGCAGGGTTTGCCAAGCTTGTAGAATCTACGGACTTGTTAAAAAATCTGGCGATTTTTATTCAGCTCAAAATGTTTAACGACAGATTAGTCGATAAAATTAATGATTATTAATATGAAAATTGCATAGAACAGTGTTATTTTCACTGAGCTTTTATGGCAGTAAGCTGGAAGTTAAAATCTGGCAAACATGCAATGAGACTTTAAGTGTTAAGCATGGTCAGGTCTGATAACGATAATGTTTGTGTGATTCCAGAGATATGTGACAAAGCATATGTGAAGTGAATATCTAATCATGCTTTATCCAGAGTGAAGCTCGAAACCTGGATGGCTGTTGACCATTAATGTATCCTGACCTTTAGATTTTTAGCAAGAGGGGACCTGAGCTAGAAAATATCAACATAAACAAGAACAGCTCTTGCCTGCTTTGCATTCCCAACCATCATTGGAAGAAACTCCCATTTAGGAGGGGCAGGGGGATCCAAAACAATCCAGTTTTTGTCAATAAATGTCAATAAACTGAACAAAATGTTTATTATTTGATGGTTAACTATTTGATGATGACACACTTACTTGGTGTATCATGTCAATAAACTGATGAATAAACTTTTTGCATGTTCAGATAGATTCTTACTTCTTAAGGATATTCTAGGACCGTGTATCTTAGTAGGATACAAATATGAGAAATTTCAATAAACTGATAAACAAACTTTTTGTGTTTTCCCCTTTTCAGATTGATAGATTCTTACTTCGTGTATCTTAGTGGGATAAAAATATGTTATGAGAAATGTCAAAAAACTGATAAACATACTTTTGTGTTTTCGGATAGATAGATAGATCGTGCCCCCTCCCAACGTACTTCTTACAGATACGTCATTGTGCCCCCCTCCCAACATTCATTATACAGGTACGTACTTCTTACTGATTGATAGGTAGATGTCCCACCCCCCCCCCTTCGACGGTACTTCTTTTGATAGGTAAATGTGCCCTCTCAGTCGGTAGTTCTTTTGACAGGTAAATGTGTCCTCTTCGTCGGTACTTCTTGTGGATACATAGATAGACATGCCCCTCTGTTGATATTCCTATCGATAGACAAGCCCCCTCTTCTTCTGTTCTTCCTTATTTTCGACAATATCCTTTCCTTCGCAATCAACTAATAATTGTCAAATAACTCACTTCCTCTTCCGATGTACTTAGCCCACATTCTATGCCTCGTTTTCAGCTGCTCTAATACTCAATTGCAGCCAGTACCCACCCCTTCATCCCGCACACGTCTTACCGCAATTTCTCAGTCAAATGTGTCGGCTCTGGATTTACTACAAAGAACATCGGAATGCTGTAAAGGAACATGTATTTCAAACATTACATTCCTATCTTTCACATATAAACACATGAGTGGGCTTGCTTTTGCCTGTTGACATTATCACAGCAGTATCCCACTACTGACTTCTGGGGATCCTCCCATGGGATAATTAATTATACTACTGTTGCTACCTCTGTTGGAGCACGTTGATTCAGACTACGTTACCTTTCACCTTTACCTACAAATGGTTATTACAACATTGGGTTATTTCCTTATACATTTGTTGACTTACCATTCCATTCCGTAGCTCGTATGGCAGATCATCTTGACAATATTCAGCTGGAGAGATGTTTCATCCACTTAAATTCAGCATCACCTTACTCTCATATCAAATTGATCGTGATTCCTGAGCACGTTGTTCATCTCATCCTCACGGAGATAACTTTCATGGGGAACACCAGAAGCCCTTCCTTCTTTCAGGTTTTTGTTGAGTTTGATGTTTAGGTTTACGTGGGAGGTTCTTCCTGATGAATGATGAATTCTTTCCTCTCCGAAGTCCAGTTAGAGGAGCACACAGAGATGCAACGCTAACCTTTTCTTTGGGATTTAAAAATCTACCACCTGACGTAACACTTTGATGAAGTTGCATGCAGACCGATGGACCGAGGTGGTGGGGAAGCTGTTCTCCTCCAAGTTTCCGTTCCTCGATGTTCTTTATGATATTGGCTGATGGAATGTTGTATTTGTTGGTTGGTTGACACCAGGTCTTCCACACAGACTTTGTTTCTGTGTTTCCTCTTGGATTTTTTACTCTTTTCCCCTCATTCTTTTACCCATGATTGATAATTTGATCCAATGTTTTGCTCCTGCCATGGTTGTAGTTTCTTCTGCTTCTTCTGACTTTTGATTTGCTCTCAAAATCATCTGACTTGCCTAGTGCTGGAGATAATTCATATTGAGCTTGCTATACTTCCGTAGGACATTCCAAAAATGTTATCCTACGTTGACATGTGCATGACGTTCCCATAGATTTTGCCCCTGCAAGCATTATTTTCAGGTACTCTCAAGACGATGAAAACGAAATAATTTACCAAACAAGAAGATTACCAAACAAGACAATGAACAATTGTAGTCCCCAGGTATCCAGTCCAGAAGAGAATCCAGAAAACTTCCAGACAGCAGACATATTTTTTCTCAATTATGATATGAGAGCTCCTGACCCTTCAGTACACCATCCAGAAATTCATCGCTACGGTGATATGTGCATGACGCTCTTTTAAATTTTGGTTCCATAAACATTATTTTCAGGTACTTTCACGACATACAGAACGAAACAAATTACCAAACAAGACGATTACCAAACAAGACAATTAACAATTGTAATCCCCAGGTATCCAGTCCAGAAGAGAACAATCAAGCAAACTTCCAGAGAGCAGACATACATATCAGTTTCTCTCAATTATGATATGAGAGCCCCTAATCCTTTCAGTAGACCGTCCAGAAATTCATCGTTCTCTAAACATTATTTTCAGGTACTTTCAAGACGTACAGAACGAAACAAATGACCAAACAAGACGATTTCCAAACAAGACGATTAACAATTGTAATCCCTAAGTATCCAGTCCAGAAGAGAACAATCCAGATAAGTTTCAGACAGCAGACAAACATATTTTTGACAAACATATTTTTGACAGACAGTCTAGAAAGTCATCGCTACGCTGATTTGTTCATGAGGCTCTTGTAAAATTTGGTTCCATCAACATTATTTTTGGGTACTTTCAATACGTACAAAACGTTACAGATTATCAAACAAGACGATTAATATTACACAAGAACGGTACAAACATACTAAGTACATTATAGCAATGTATAGACCACTCCAGTAATAACACTTCTCGGGTAATCAAACTTAAATTGGCGTTGCACTTGCACTTCAATGTGACACAACTATCGCATTTTCACATCAACCCAGCAGACGACAACAACTTCGGACTCAGTTTCCTTATGTGAAGCTTTCCATTTTGGTAACAGTCATTTTCATGGAGCTAAATTCTACTCGCAACTATCTTTTTTGCATCCTGTCATTCATATGTCTTCCGGCGTCCCAGGCTACTACCTGACAAGAGCGCCAACATCCTCAGCCCACATTCTACGAAAACATCTGCCACCAACGTCCTTCATCAACGACCTTCACCGCCTCTCACCATCGGTAATCAGAATCCCAGAACTGCTGCTTTGTTGTGTGAGCTGTTCTATAACTGAATCATGGTGTATTCATTTCAGTGCATCAGAGGACCACAACACCAACACAGTTTTCTTCTGTAAAAGCTTTCCATCGTAGAAAAGATTATTTTCATGGAGCTAAATCCTACTCGCTGCTATCTTTCTACATCTTGCCATTCATCTGTCTTTCGGCGTCCCACACTACTTCCCGACCTGAATGCGTACGTCCTCTGCAGATGTCCTAAGCCCACATTCTACCCCAACATCTGCCACCGACCTCCTGACACCCTCCGCCGACCTGCTCCTGAGGCCCTCCACTGACGTCCTCCGTCGCCTCTAACATCGATAATCGGAATCCCAGAACCGCTGCCTGGTTTTTGGCAGCTCTACTATTGAATCGAGGCCAAGTTCGTCTTCATCCCAGAATGATGTTACTGGAACCTGTGAGTGAAATGGTCTGGCAAAGTGTGCCGGGTCTGGGTATTCCTGGTAATACTAAAAAAAGAAGAGAAAACATCCCAAAACATCAATATACTGTCAAGGAACACATGTTTTAAGAATATCATCCATTTCTTTGACGTTTACGCACATGAGTAGGGCATGCTTTGGCCTATTCACATAATCACAGCCACCCACTAGGTACACAATTCACAAGGGATGAACGGCAATGTCACATCAGTTGGGGAGTTGTTAGAAACCTTTCTCAAAGAGAGGAAATATGTCAAATAGGATAAATATTAATATAGGCCTCCATATTTACACATAGCCAAATTAACCTGTTGTTATGATGTTTATTTCCAGTACAATATAATGCCTGAATATGGTGAAGGGAGTTTTCATGAATTTTTCTAATACGTTTGTTGACTTACCATTTCATTCTGCATCTGATATGGCAGTTCATTCTGCATCTGATGTGGCAGTTCATTCTGCACCTGATATGGCAGTTCATTCTGCACCTGGTATGGCAGTTCATTCTGAACCTGGTATGGCAGTTCATTCTGCCCCTGATATGGCAATTCATTTGGCACCTGATATGGTAGTTCATTCTGCACCTGATATGGCAGTTCATTCTGCACCTGGTATGGCAGTTCATTCTGCACCTGGTATGCCAGTTCATTCTGCACCTGATAAGGCAGTTCATTCTGCACCTGGTATGCCAGTTCATCCGGCCAATATTCAGCTGGTTCAACACATGTTGCAGTGATATTGGTTTCATCCAATGGTATAAATGGTCCCCTTGCTCTCATATCAAATTGATCATCATTCCTGAACATGTTGTTGCTATCAGGTCCAGGGAGAGAACTCTGGTGGGATGAACGTTCTGGTATACGAGCTGTGCTTCTTTCTTTCAGGTTACCCAACTTAGGCAACAAGTTTTGTTGTTGAGGCTGAGGTTTACATGGGAGGTTCTTCCTGAGGGATGATGAATTCTTTTCTCTCCGAAGTCCAGTAAGAGGAGCACACAGAGATGCGACGCTTACCCTTTCTTTAGGATTTAAAGATCTACAACCTGACGTAACACTCTGACGAGATGACGAGCAGACCAATGGACCAAGGCGGTGAGGAAGTTGCTGTGCAAGCTTCCGTTCCTCAATGTTCTTCATGATATTGGTTACTGATGGAATGTTATATTTGGGGGTTGGGTTGACACCCAGTCTTTCACATAGACTTTGCTTCTGTTTCTTTTGGGATTTTTTACTCTTTTTCCCCTTTCCTTTAACCTTGATATTTTTATCCAAATTGTCAACTCCTACCACGGTTGACATTTCTTCTGATTCTTCAAACAGTTGATTTGCTTTCAGTGAAGATAATGTTTGGCTCTCAAAATCCTCTGACTTTTCCGGGACAGAAGATAATACATGCTGAGCTGCAGATGTTGAAGGTTCCACAGAGTAAACTTTTGATGCTAACCTGCGATTGGTTGTAACAGGTAGGGAGCCCATAGCTGCTGAGGGAAGTTGATCAATCACGGTTGGCTGTTTGATACCAATCTCATCGTGGCTGCTAAGAGGTCTGTGTAAAGATCGTGTTGGTGATAAAACGCCAACTGCCAATACAGGTTTGGTTTTACTCGATGAATGGTCACTTGCTGATTCTTCAAAAGGCTTCCCGATCATTGGAGATTTTCTTAAACTGGTACCACTCTGGCTGCTTAATGGTGCGTGTGATAAACGTCTTGGTGGTAACAACCCGATACCTAACAATGATTCGGCTTTGCTAGATGCATTGTCAGTTGGTGCTGTCGACTGTTTGTCGATGACCGATGACTTTTCCAACCAAGTCACATTGTCACCATCTAAGGTTGTGAGTGACGATCGTTTTGGTGGTAAAATGCTCACAGCCAACAAAGATTCAGTTTTGCTTGATGTTTCTCTTGGTGATGCAGAAGTTGACCCCATGATTGGAGAATTTGTTACACTGGCTCCACCATGGCTGTGCAATGGTGCAACTGATGAGCATTTTGGTGGTAAAATGCCGACGGCTAACGAAGATTCAGTTTTGCTTGATGTTTCTCTTGGTGATGCAGAAGTTGACCCCATGATTGGAGAATTTGTTACACTGGCTCCACCATGTCTGTTTAATGGTGTGACTGATGAGCGTTTTGGTGGTAAAATGCCGACGGCTAACAAAGATTCAGTTTTGCTTGATGTTTCTGTTGGTGATGCAGAAGTTGACCCTATGATTGGAGAATTTGTTACACTGGCTCCACCATGGCTGTGTAATGGTGTGAGTGATGAGCGTTTTGGTGGTAAAGTGCCGACGGCTAACAAAGATTCAGTTTTGCTTGATGTTTCTCTTGGTGATGAAGAAGTTGACCCCATGATTGAAGAATTTGTTACACTGGCTCCACTATGGCTGTTTAATGGTGTTAGTGATGATCGTTTTGGTGGTAAAATGCCGACGGCTAACAAAGATTCAGTTTTGCTTGATGCTTCTCTTGGTGATGCAGAAGTTGACCCCATGATTGGAGGATTTGTTACACTGGCTCCACTATGGCTGTTTAATGGTGTTAGTGATGAGCGTTTTGGTGGTAAAATGCCGACGGCTAACAAAGATTCAGTTTTACTTGATGTACCTCTTGGTGATGCAGAAGTTGACCCTATGATTGGAGGATTTGTGACACTGGCTCCACCATGTCTGTTTAATGGTGTGAGTGATGAACGTTTTGGTGGTAAAATTCCGACGGCTAACAAAGATTCAGTTTTGCTTGATGTATCTCTCGGTGATGCAGAAGTTGACCCCATGATTGGAGAATCTGTTACACTGGCTCCACCATGGCTGTTCAATGGTGTGAGTGACGATTTTCTTGGTGGTAAAACGCCAATGGCTAACAAAGATTCTGTTCTACTCGGTACTGTTTTAGTAACTGGTGAAGACTGTTGGCCGGTTACTGGTGACGTTTTGAAGCCAGTCCTGTCCTGACCACTTAGTGGTGTGAGTGTCGACTTCCGTGGTGGTGAAATGCCGACAGCTAATGAAGCGTCGCTTTTACTAAATGTGTGATCACTACTTGATGAATGTTGCTTAATCAATTGTGACTGCTTGATGCCAAATCCATTGTAGCTGTTTATGGGCATCAGTGATGATTTTCTTGTTGGTGACACAGCATTTGGCACAGATGCAGCTTTTGTTGATAAAACATCAAAGGATTGGTCATTACTAATATGGTTTGATGGTGTTTTATCAGTGTTGTTCATGATGGGTAGAGGCTGTCCATGCCGATGAGCTTGAGGAGCCTTTAAATCTAAATTCTCAGTTTCAGACGATTTCTGAGAGTAGTCGCCGTTTCTTCTCTGTGATGACTCATAACCTTCTCTGGAGAGCACGTCCTCAGTGTTAGGCGATGACGAGGACAAAAAGGTTGAATTTTCCTTTGCTTGTGAGTTGGATAGCAGTTGTTGTCTAGAAATCACAAAATCATCCAAGTTCTTCTTTTGATTTATACTGCTTCCCAAGAAACCAGCTTTAGTAAAGAGAGATGAAGAAAAGGAATCTATCAGTCTTCTTTGGGGTTTTTCAGATGTTTCCTCTTTTGACTCTGCTATGGTTGCATCTGCTGAAGAAGGTTGGTTGTTAGGGACTGAATACAGGTCACTTGCACCATCAACCTTGTTGACCTTGTCATCGCAACTTTTTTCAATGAATCCAGTTGGCCCGTCACCATCTTCTTGATCACTGGCCTTCTGAGTGTCATTTGCCTTCACCTTGGTTAAGTCATAGGTGAGAGGCTGATTCTCTCTTTCCGAGTGGGATTGAGGTAGGCTAGATAGAGAAGCCTTTGATGTACCTTGCATTGATTCCATGCTTGTCTGAGTCTGTACCGAACATTTCTCGAAAACATTTTTGGACATCATCTTATCTACGTTATCCCTGCTATTGGCTTTCATCAATTCAAGATCACGGTTTAAACGATCTAACTTTTCAACCAATTCTTCCGTGACATCAGGTTTTGGTTTGGTGTTTGAAAGAGTGCGAACGTCGCTTCCAGTGGTAGCTTTCATCTCATATTGTGACTCCGTGGTTTGAGTGGTAGAGTCACATTTGGTAGTGTTATTGGCCCCGCAGTAAATGTTTATCGTGATGGGCCCTGTTGAACGAGACAGTTGTTCTCCTTGCGGTGCTGTTTGCTCTGCAACTGGTGTCCCTTGTTCCTGTGACTGACCACCTTCCGTCGATAACAGTCCAGAAAAGCTACAGACTGAACGTACAAACGAAGAAGCCACCTCCAAACCTGTTTCCAGAGGAGCTTCCTCCATATCCTCGTGCTCACTAGACACTATGGTTATGTTACCGATGTTTGATCTGGCCAAGTGATCTTCCTTGCCTCTCTTTTGTTGAATGTCGCACGTCGATGGTTGAACATCATCGTTCTCTTCCCCTCGGTGCACAATCTTTTCTATCTCTATATTTTCTGTAGCTGGTGGATCTACATATTCTTCAGTTTGTGTAGTTGATGTGACCATTCCTTCTCTCTTTCTCTCTTCTTGGGAGAGAATAATTCCTTCTTCATTCCTTTGTTGACGCTCCTGATACTCGGCCTCAATTTCTTCCAATGACTTTACATCGGATAAGTTGGTTAAGCAAAGCCCTCTTCTGGTAATACCATACTTCTCTTTCCAGTATTTATAGACGCTACGTTTTGATGATGCGTATGGCAAGGGTTTCCTGGACGCTTCCTCCTTTGCCACACATTTCATGATGTAAGTTTGTTCATAAGGTGTGACGTCAGTACCCGGTGTGACACCGGGTAAGAGATATCTATCCTTGCGGTTTGGATTGGTATATATTTTGGAGCACTGTTTGAGGAAAAACTTGAAACCAAACCGTTCTCCATCTGAATTACAGATCACTGGTTTCCTGGTTGATAAACATTCCTCATCTTTCAGGTTGGTTGCCTTGCTCCTGGAGTTGCACTTCTGCATTTCCACAGAATCCTGCGATGTTGATGGGACATCTTTGTGACGTCGCCCTCTTAAATTAGAGCGAGGTCCTTGTTCTTTAATTGATGGTCTCTTTCGTTTTGGGGAACGAGATCTTCGATGAGTTGTTTGGTGATGCACATCGGTATTGTCCTGATCGCGATAACCAGAGATGTCTGCAAAACATAGAAAAATGAAAAATTAATTATGACGTTGACAACTTAGACTAAGTCTAATTAAACAAAGGAGAGAAGCAGAGTTATTTTGGCTCAGTGACAAAATGTAACCAATTAGGTTAATTTAAGGTTCAGTTGATTGGATATGCTGATTGGAGACAGGTAAGGTAGGAGTGAAGTGAATTCTAAAGAAGATATTCCTTTCCATGTTTACATAATGACAAACAGCATTATCAAATATACAGCGTAACATACTAAGCTTCTACGCTGGTGTCATCAATGTTTCCTGGAGGGATGTGGATGGCGGGGGTCGTATGGTGCTGCCGGGGTGGGGGGGGGGGGTGGGGGTGTTATCTCAATTTTGATTTAAAATATATTTCCCTCCATATCCTTCGTAAGGTCAAATTTTATGTCAAATGGTACAAAAAGGTATTAAAAGATATAAGGTATTAACTGGAATCAAAACCTTCGTGAACCGGGGTATTACAATACCATGACTAACCGGTTGTATGTTTCCAGTAACACATTTATCATTTACACGACTGATTTAGTACTTGCTAACACAAACTAAAATAAAGCTGTATTCTGTGTCTGTTTGTACCTTATGTTGCTCTTGCGGTCCAATGTAATAGACCTAATTAAGTTTACCTTAACAAAACTTCCAAAACAAGACCAAAAACAAGGAAAAAAGAAAAAGAAACAAAGAAAATGTTTTAACTTAACTCAAATACCATATTAGTCGCATGTTTACAAAAGACCCTAAATTCACCTGTTTGGTTATCAAGGTGACGGTTATGTTCTTGGGATGATTTAGATACCGCCCTCTGTCTGTGGCGCTTCTTCTGTTCATGGTGGATTCTTTTCGCCAGAAGGTGTTGTTCTTCAACAGCGCCATCTAATTCTCTCGCCTGCCTGTTGAGGGGAATACAAGAGGTAAGTCAATATGCCTACATGTTCATTCTTTTATTCCAGAATACTCCATTTGTTTCGCCATTTCGAAGATTACATTACAGGGTAGTACAGGAGTAAATTTATCTGTAACTATCGAAAGAGTAATATATATTGTAAGCATGCATGCTGTTAAAATTACATTTTGAAGTTTCGTTCCATAAATGAAAAGTTCAAGGTCAAAACATTACAGCATAAGGCCGTTAACTTGAACAGTTTCCTTTCAAGTAGTGAGTAAAAATTGATTTATTTTATTTTAAAAGTTTTATAGACATGTATATGAGAAGTCCTCTGGGCAACGATACATTTCAATTCGAAAAGATTGAATTCATTAGTTACTCTTCATCTGCAACCAAAATGTACGGAGCCTGTCCTACTTTCATTTTTATCTAAAGGACTACTAGAAACGTTTAAGACAAAAAAAAAACGAACTCAAAAGCTCCTTCATGCTACTAAAGTGAAGAGTTAGTAAATACAGTGAGTACACCTAGTGAATACACCTTAGTAAACACACCCTAATAAAAACACCCTAAGAACTGCAACTTTGTTAAGTACACCTTACTAAGTACACCCAATATGTACACCCTAGTGAATACACCTTAGTGAGCACACCCTAAGGAAAAACAACCTAGTAAACACAACATTATTAAGTACACCTTTTTAAGTACACCCACGTCTGAAAACTCTAGTGAATACACCTTAGTGAGCACACCCTAATAAAAACACATTTGTAACTACACCTTCGTTAAAGTACACTTTAGTAAGTACACCCAAGTATGTACACCCTATAGTAAATACACCTAAGTGAGCACACCCTCATAAGAACACCCTACAGTAACTGAACTTTTGTTAAGTACACCTTACTAAGTACACCCAAGTAGGTACACCCTAGTGAATACACCGCGTGAGCACACCCTCGTCAGAGCACCCTAGTAACTAAATCTTTGTTAAGTACACTTTACTAAGTACACCCAAGTCTGGAAACCCTAGTGAATACACCTTAGTGAGCACACCCTAATAAAAACACCCTAGTAATTACACCTTTGTTAAGAGCACCTTATTAACACCCAAGTACAAGAACCCTAGTGACAACACATTAGGGAGCACACTCCACTAAAAATAACCTAGTAACTGCACCTTTGTTAAGTACACGCTACTGAGTACACCCAAGTCTGGAAACCCTAGTAACTACAGCTTTGTTAAGTACACTTTACTAGTAAGGATACCGCAGCAAGTACACCTCAGTAAGTAAACCCTACTAAATACAACCTAGTAAGTACAACCTAGTAAGAACCATTGACAGACCTAAATAGTCCTTAACAGTGGATAAACCTGGGTATTAAATTAACCTTACGAAGTACACCTTAGTATGTTCCCCAATAAACAAGCCAGTCATTTTGGGGTAGCTATAGGTAAGGGTTACTAATATTGGCACTAACGCCAGAACTTTCGAGATGGGTGTTAAGCCCCGTGTCCGGGGTAAATTATGGAGCCCGGGGAAACATGGATGAAAAAGAATGGATGCTCATTTTCATAATATACTTAATAATGGGAAATGAAGATTTCCAACAAGGGGGTGTTATTGTCCCCAGCCCAACCTGGCTATGAATACACAGCGTGCTATCATTCTTTATGTGCTGACCCAAGATGCAGCCCTCGGTTCAAAGTAGGCCTATCCTAACTGCAATAATATATATGTCAAATGTAATGACTTACTCTGAGACGGTATGTGGTTGTTCTTGGGTGTAACTTGGTGCAACACTTGGTGTCGGTGATGTAACAATAGTACCAGCACAGCATAACATCTGCTCCAACAGAGTTACATCTTCTCGCCTCTTCTCTCCTCCAGTGGCTCTCCCAGCCCATCTACGCCCTCTTCTCTGTTCTACTAGCTTCTTACCTTCTTGACTCTCGTCTGCCAGTCCTCTCACCTTCCGCCCTCTTCCTCCAACATCCTCTCGGTTCCTGCCGTGGTGTCTTCTCCTCGATCCGCTGTTCTTAGTAATGCGTTGTCTGGGAGATGAGTGACGCTTGATGGCTCCCTCGTCGGGGTGACTGGAAGCCAATTCGCTTGGTTTTTTGCATTCCAGATGCGATAATTTGCTTAAGTAAGACATTTCACTTGTTAGATCGATATCCGTGTAGCTATAACTAACACAGCAAAGTTTACTGCAAACAAATAATACTAGGGTTTATCTGTGACGTACTTTTGCGGACATGCAAACGAAGGCGCGTCGTTTACGCGTATAATATCAGTGCTGTTTACACATAGAGCAAAATATAGGATATGCTCTATGTGTTTATACGATACTGCGATTTGAAACAATGTACGTATATGTACGTGTAAAGACACGCATAGAGATGCGCGTCGTTTGCGCGATTGAAATAGCGTCACCGATATGTAGGTGTTTACGGAGATGCAATGAATGCGCGTCGTTTACGCCTTTGAGATAACACCATAAACCACACTGAGCCTATGCGCATTGGTACAACGTAGAATGATTGAATATGTATGCGCAGAAATAAGTTACTGTGCCTTTCATATATCGTGTCAAATAACGTACCTCTGTGTAGAAGTAGTTTTTCACGTGCGTGACGAAAAATGTGCGCGTCCGAGCAACCGGCCTCGAAACCTTTTGAGCCAAACATGATAACAGTCTTGTTCGGGGCATTTCCGTGCGTAGCTCTGGTTGTGAAGTCAGTGACCTATCTGAAGACAATGATGCACTTCGGCCTTCTATCGTTTGTACTGTTACGTAACATTAGACCTTTAACACTTGCCCATAGGTGATTATAAACTTATATAAATTTTCATATAGGCATAATTATCAAAACATATTACGTTTTAGCTATCATGCAGGTTAAAGTAATGTCACTGGCGAAGATGCTTTTAATTAATACGCTGACGAGATTCTGAACGAATGCAATAACAATGCCTTTGGTGAATATCGGACCTAACCCTATACATTTTTGTTATGACCTCCACCAGCTAGCCTGAGAACTGCAGTTGCCATTGGTAGCGCAAGATGACGTCAGCGGGAAGGGAACGCGTAGGCCTACAAAGTTTAATATAGGATAGAGGATCTAGATCAAGGGCGGCGGAACCGGGGGGGGCACAGGGGGCACGTGCCCCCCCCACTTTTCCTCAGGTTAAAAATGTGCCCTTTTTCTACATAAAAATTGAGGTGTCTCAAGTTAGCAAGAGGCCAGGGAACCAGAATGAACACTCGGGAAGGGCCGTTTCCGGCCATCTGAGGGGTTTGTAAAACCCAAAATTTTCTTGCACGCTCCGCGCCAACTGATGGTGGCGCTCCGCTCAGATAGTCTAACGTATACAACTTTGCAAATCCTGGCTACGCCACTGACTTTTTAATGAATTTCTGTGGGTCAAACTCAAAGCTATTTCGAATGGAAAAAAATTGTTAAGATATTAACAAGAAATAAACTCAAATTCGGAAGATTCCTACATTAGCAACTTGCATGATTTCACCTCATTTTGTCTCAAAAGAAAACTTGTTCCTTGTTTCCTAATTTGCACATTGGATATTGCAGTGCTAGTGTGCATATTTTCCTTGAGGGGGGGGGGGGGGGCGTTGATGGAGTGATGTGTATACGCAAATAAGATAATACAATAAGAGTTATAAAGGGTACTAAATATAAGGCTGCATCAGTCCAATCGAATTTCTGCAAAGTGCCCTTTGATGTCGGTGCCCCCCCAGATTAAAAGTGCTTCCGCCGCCCTTGATCTAGATGACGGTATATGGATATTTTAAACATACAATCTAAGCAGAAACATGTTTCATCGCTGTCGATAAGCAGGAAGCATTTAAAAGAAACACTGAAATAAGTACCTATTTTCGCAGTTGATCACCAGACCTCTTGAACTACCGATTATTAATCAAAATATAAGATTGCAATTTGACCAAACAGAGGAAGGGCCTATCCTTAAAAATATATATATCTTTCAATACGTGACGGTCATATAACGAATTATAATTTGATTTGAATCTCAACCGCATTTCGTTGTCCAGACTATCTACGATCTTAGGTTTGAAAACGTGAAAAAAACAAAGTGAGAAGCCTTATACTGTTTTGACTTAGATGCTAAACACTAGGCTATATAGAAATAGGATGGTAGTAAAAACTTACCTGATGCTCAGGGAGTATCCATGTTTTTATTCACGGCTCTCTCACTTTCAGCGGTTTTTCGCGACATTGCCTGTAAAATTTAATGTCATTCTATAGGCTATACCGATATCGCGACTAGAGAAAACAAAATGGAAGTGTTTCATTCATTTGATCCTATTCCACCTTAAAGAAGGTTCTCCAACAAAACGAGCAACCAAAGCGTTGCAAAATATGTCGCATATGACTGCCATTTTGAGAGAGGTTTTCCAAGATACTTTTCAACCAAGTCAGCCAAGATGGAGCCTTGGCAAGAAAACCGCACAAGTTTCACAACATAGGAAGAGTACGGGAATCATACAGTTATGGTCTTTTCCATGCAGACTACACGTATCAGTAGTATAACTAACATACAGTTGCATGCATAGTACCAACAGAATGGGCGGGAAAATTTCGAGTATACGGTATGAATGGACCAAGCAACAATAGCTCATTTATCTAAGGATGCCATTGTAATTCCTGAGTAAGAATTGAATATTAACTACAGACTTACTCTGCTACGAAGCTACATCTCGTGCAAAAAAAAAAGGAAGGGGGAGGGGGAAGGGGAACCCAAAAAAAGCTGGTAGGAAATAAGACTTAAATGCTCAAACAAGAAGCGGGCTTACACTTCAAAACAGAAACCTACGAAAAGCAAAATAAAGCCGTTTCGAGAATGCTAAGACGGTACTTACCATCATGAGTGGTATCAATGAGGAGGGGGAAGGTGGGGGTGGGGGGTGGGAGAGAAATAACTTACACTGCCCTGGCCTACAAGATTACTTAAAATTCTCTAAGCTGGAAAGATGGAGACTCATTGATACACGTGAGTTGACTATATGAAGCATCAGGGTGTCTACGCTTTCTTGAAAATATTATATTTCATGATATTTTTCCATGATTAAATTAAGAAATTCTAGGACCTTCTCTTATAGAAGCCTGGGATTGGGCAAAGTTTGGGGGAGAAAAAAAGGCCACTGGGATAGAAACAATTGAACAAAACCTTACTTTATCCAATGATTTTGTAACATGATTTTTCCCATCACATTTCCGACATTGGAAATTGTTTCTCAAATTTCCATGACTTTTCCAAGTAGGCTACTCCAGGAAGATCGAAAACACGGTAACATATCATGATTAAAACTTGACACAAAAGTAGACAGATTCCATTCAAGCATATAGTGAAAGAAAAATGATTATCTATAGTAACCGCTCCAGTGCAATGCAGCATGTATTTTGTCTTGGAGAAACAGAACAATATAATCTATGGTGGTCCTGAAAGGACAAACAAAATGTATAGTTGTTGTGTTACAATAACACAACATCACAACACATTTGTATCCTTTTGTCCAGTTGCTGATTTTCAGTTGCTAACACACCTTCACAAATTCTCAAACTGTCAAATTGGTATCTTACAGTTACCTTGACAACATGTCTAAACCATGATATTTGTCCACTTGACTATTTAATAATATCTTTAGTTGGTAGCGATCCCTGTACAGCCATTTTTTACCGGGAGCCCCTGTCAGAGGCCACAGTAACTTACTTAAAGTGTAACCAGGGAGTTGTGTAACCAAGGTTTGAGGTGATGCTGTGTTACAGGAAATTTTGATAACACTTCAAGAAGCATATTTGTTGACTGGTTACAATTGTTCGCTAGGTTGGCATCTTGACAATAACTTAGTGTTATATTGTCCAGATTTCGTGTTTTACTAAGGTAGTCTGCCTACAACTTGTTTGTCCCTTTCAGAACCACCGTAATAAACCTTTCACACGATAGATAATAAATAGATTTACTTGCCAGTCAATACCCATTATATCACATACTAACATTGTGACATGTTAATAATAAAGAAAGAAAAAACTCAAACAATATAAGATTAATATAGTCACTGTAATATATAGTTATGTTATTGTCTATAAAATATTGGCAGTAATATGGATGCTTGACAATTACATTGTTTACTTTAATAACAATACTAATAATATTGATAATAATTGACTTTTATAATAAGAATTCTATACTGACATATGACACCTGGCATCTCATGCTTTGCCTGTTTCAAAGGTTAGTGATTTATACTAAAATTTCAACATTCACTTTGAAAGCACAAATTTAAACTTCCTCCACAAACAAATTCAACCAATAAAGTTATAAGTCCTAGTGCTAAGAGAGAAAGAGGGAGAGAGAGGGGGGGGGGTAGGGGTAGGGGACAGGAACAGGCAAGCGAGGATGAATTTTACTAACTTAATTGAAATGTTTTGGGAATTACAATAGAGTACTTGAGGATGCAAAAGACCAAAGGTATTTAAAATAGTACAAACATCTATCCCAAAAGTTGCATAGATTTGTTAATTGTCAATTAGATATAAGGCAATTAGAAATGTGCTTTTCTCCTGGAGAGTGGAGACCGTACAGGACCAGAAGAATCATGCAGTTAAAAGTTACTGAAAGATGGATAAAAAAGGTATATTTAGTATTGGTCAGTGTAAACGGTAGAAATATACAAGTATGAGAGGTTGGAAGAAAATTAAAACTAATGACTCCTTCGTACATTACTGAAATGAAAAGCAACTCCACAACTTGACCTGGCAAAAACTTAAACCATAGCACCTTATACTATAATAGTCTCCACATCATCACTAGGAATATTAACAAATGAATAATGTGAACAGCTAACTATCCACATTACAGCAGATTACTCATAACAAGTTTACTGCTAGTTCCTTAACTACATCAGCAGATGAAAGCAACCCTCCCCCCCGCCCTCTATTGCCCAGCCCCTCTATTATCCAAAACTGTTGAAATATAAAAAAGGAACAAATTAAGCAGTACATGCATGAGCCAATGGTGGAATCCACTATGGCAATCCGAAGTTAAACCCTCCTCCTACCAGACCCCCTTATCCACCCCACACCCTTGTATCTCATTCAATAAATTCTTAACAATTATGTACAGAAATGTTTTTACTTAGGAATAGAAGAAAATCTACATACCTCACAAAAATAACACAGGTATAATGGGAAGCATAGTTCAATAACACAGTTACATAACTAAACAGTCACAGGTATTAAGAGGAAGCATAGAACAATAGCACAGTTACATAACTAAACAGTCACAGGTATTAAGAGGAAGCATAGTTCAATAACATAGTTCATTAACTAAACAGTCACATGCATGAGAAGGAATCATGTGATACAGTTACATAACTACACAGGCACAGGTATGAAGAGGATGCATACTTCAATAACACAATTCAATAACTAAACAGTCACAGGTACTAAGAGGAAGCATAGTTTAATAGCACAGTTACATAACTAAACAGTCACAGGTACAAAGAGGAAGCATAGTTCAAAAACACATCTAATAACTAAACAGTCACATGTACTAAGAGGAAGCATAATTTAATAGCATAGTCACATAACTAAACAGCCACAGGTATTAAGAGGAAGCATAGAACAAGAGCACAGTTACATAACTAAACAGTCATAGGAACTAAGAGAAGGCACAGTGCAATAGCATAGTTACAAAACTTAGCCGTCACATGTATAAAGAGGAAGCATAGTTTAACAGCATAGTTACATAACTAAACAGATACAGGTATAAAGAGGAAGAGCAGTTAAACTTTAGGACAAAAATACAAATAATTGCTGCATACAAGCAGTATGGAGCCTTTTGTTCTGTTGCAACCAACTTTCTAAGCAACTGTCAATTGTTAACAAAAAAGTTTTGGATTTTTCAGTTTCAAGAACAAAATATTATATTAGAGCGTATAATGAGAAAGGTTCAGTACTGTAGGCTAGTAAATATAGAAATGTTATCACTCAAGATGTTAAAAAATTATGATATATTATTATTTGTCAAAAGTGGATCGATAGATTGTAACACAAACTGTTTTTGTAAGATGGCATGAATGAAATCATCGGAATTAGTACGGTCATCAGGAGTGGAATGCTTCCATATACTTGGATAGCTGAGTACCCTACATTCCAAAGAGTAAAGGCCAAACTTGTTACTGTTAGGCAAGACAAGTTCACTGAAAGACTGAGTTGAACCCATTGCAGATAAGAGGTCTTTTTGAGACACAAAATAGGAACATATTATTATTGATGTTAGTGAAAAAAAGAGAAATCCAAAGAATTTTATCTAAATAGTTATATTCTGGAGTTTTAAACAAAAGTCTCTCTACTCGATCCGCCCTGTAAAAACTAAGTTGATAAAATTGAAATGTTGGTAGTATCATTAACATGAAAGTTTATCTTTGAAAAGAAATTTCTTCTCCTGTCATCCATCTCATGTAGGGGGTCTGATGATACCCCCTCCCCTCCTCCCTTCCGTCTCCAGCAAAAATTAAAATCTTAGACCCTGACAACAACAACAAATGTAGATAGGAACTTTTACATTTTGAGGGTTATTTAGGCTATAAAATTAGATCTATATGCGCTATAGGCTGTGTTAATCATGATACTTTTCAATTTTTATGTGGGATTGAAAAGGGGGAGGCGAGGGGGAGGTGTGAGGTGGGTTGTAACCCCACGCCTAGAAAAAAGTGTTGCTATTATATTATAGCCTGATATCTAAGACACCTTGATTGTCCTTTGGTCATAAATACAGAGAAAGTATGTCTCACCCCACAAATTTTATGTAGGAACAATTGTTTTTTATGCTGGATATCTGCTTAGAGTGAAATTTCTCAGTTTAATATCAAATTACAACTGTGTTTTATGACTCGGAGCTCTGCAACTTAACTTCATGCGAGATCCAGGTCTATGGTAAGCAGGCTCTGGGGAAGAATTCATTTAGCATTTATCAATTTGTATGACAAATAATAAAACATAATATAAATACTACTGATGAAGAAACAACCAAGAAAAATAAAAATAAATAGTAATACCAAGTTATCCGTACAAACATACAAACACCTGTACATTATAACGTCATCAATTTTCTTTCTGGTCTCGATACATCATTCTCATTTCTTTGGAAATGACAAAAGAATATAAGACTGGAAGAATCCATTTTAACGAGGACTCACACAGCATCACTACAATAAACTTCAGTTATGAAAACCAAGAGTATCATTAACCAACTGACTTGAGACATTTATATATAATAACCTTTTGGACTAGACCAATATCTTAGTAAATATATTTATTTATTATTTTTTTTAATCATAAATATCAAAACCACTTCCAGAATCTGCTACTTTTAACAGACATTTGAAGGGTTATTCAAAGAACGATTAAAAAACTTGTTTTAATGAAATAATGTTAATCTGAAAAATAATCTTCCGTTTGATAAAAAATAATCAAAAAGGTTGAATTTGTTGACCTTATGAATATGCATTACACTGAATGGCATTGATCTTATAATGTTGACTGACAGTGGGGGTGCACTGTACTGATAAGTCTCCCCATAGGTTGTGAAGGTACAAAGGATACACAGGCAACCATTTATTTATAACCTCCTGTCACCACCGCCATAGTACTTCCTTGCACCCTCGTTGTCATGCAATCAGGACTCGCTGTGTCCGAGATCCATGTATCATGTCTGCACATTATAACCAGAAGTACATGAGACATGTCAAAACTTTTTTCCAGGTGTAGATTTTGAAAGCTTCAAATAAACGTTTGGTTACTCTCTTCAAAGGCAGGAATGTAAATGATGAAGAACTCGTCCGCTCCTGGTAATTATTATACCGGTTTTGAAGCGTCGGTAATTGGCTATGAAAATGAAACAAAAAAAATAACATATCAACCGAAAGTTGGATACAAATTATTTCAGTGGTTACCATAGTGATAAGGAATTCCAAAGGCAGTGAACAACACTGACTAAAAAAACCTGGAGAGTATTTATAGCAGATGAAAGGGGTTCTATGTGGATGAAGAATTAATATTGGGAGGGGGAGGGGGAGGGGAGGGGGAGGACTAAAGATGGTAGCCATTTGTTACAAATGTTCTAGACTATCAGCTCTATACATCTCTATAGTGTTCCATCGTTTTTGCCTCATGGGGTCGACCCCAATTTTCATCTTCATCGTCTTGGCAAGCCTCCAGTGGCAGATGTGGTGGCGTGTGGAAGGGGGTCTTTAGGGAGAAGGATTAGCCCCTCCCCCTTTGATAAAGTTTCATATCCCTCATTGCAAAGTGGTGATACATTACGAAAATTTTCAAGTACTTCATACGTTCAAGATTTTTGCACTTTTATTCCTCCCAAATATTGTCAATTAAAAAAAACAAATTTGGGCAACCCTTAAAAGTGGTCACCACCCCCACTTGGAATACCGTCTGGCTCTGCATGAACTAACACATCAGTATAAACACAATTTTTGACATACCATGGTGCTGTCCATTCTCATAACTACCACATCTGGGTCACCATCTCCGGGAAGGCCTACAAACGGAACAAAGTAAATACAATTCATTTTGAAAATATTCCTGACCTAGTATACTATAAAACATAACATATGGATATTAAGAGCTAAATCAACTTTTTCTGTCTCCTGTGAATAATTAAAGTTTCATTTTCAGTTTTGAACCATATAAAGATATGGGCAGTATCATGGGATGTTCCCACACTGTCAACAGACATAGCAACGTCACTGAAATCTGAATTTAATAAACTCAATAGTTACCGTGTTTTACAAGCTATTTTAGTGAAAACAGACGTAAGCCCCGCCCCCTAATAAATATGCATCATATCATCTTGAACATATATTACCATGTACCCACTATCTACCAACACATTAATACCAAGTATAAATAAGAACTGAATTTTAAAAAAAGGGCAGTAAGCAATTTTAAACTTTTTATGGGTAATATTGCTTTCATCATGATGGGAAAAAATTACATCAATTTTGGCACAAATACATCTGCAGGTTACTAATTGTAACAAAAGTTGTCCTCTTTGTTTTTAAGATATTTCTACAATTGAATCGGAAGTTTGGAACGCAGCGCTGTCATATGCCTGGTCTCCAAATTTACAGTCACGAATTCTCAAAGGACAAAACCCCAAATTCCAAAGAGACGGTTTCGTTTACGAGTAATCTAAAACTCACCAGAACTTCCGCTGGCAGGTCCCCTCGTAAAAAGTTTCTTGAATCCCCATCCGCCAAAGGTCGGACAGAAGGGAATGTATTTGAAGAAACGGATGCTCTCGACCCACTTCATACCCACGGGAAAATCGTAGCATTTTAAAATTTCGCTTCTAGAAGAGGAGGAACCCTCGTCGAACATCTTGCGCCATTTGGTCAATCCACGATCTTCCGCCGAGCCTTCAACCGAGAGAAACGTAGACTAAATTTTTAAAATTTAAAATGTTTGAACTTTTTTTTTTTTTTTTAAGTTTAAAAAAAAAAAAATTAATTTTTAAACTTTTAAATAAAAATTATTAAAATTTTAAAAATTCCAATATCAATTGCAAATCAATTTGTAATAAAGTTGCCTCAAGCCGGCATGGCAATTACAGCTTTAGTCTTTTCAGTGTACACTGCGTTAGAAGAGAGAGTTTTAGTTGTATTGATTTGTAACTTACCTGGAATTGTGTTATCTAAGAAAGCAGCTAAGACTCCACCTACAAACATATTGGTACTCAGCAGAACAGTAGCAATCTGATTGAAACCCTCAGAATCTGTGAAAATGGAAAAATGTAATTATTACACATTTGTGTGTTTCACATACAAACATAAATAAAAGCATAACGATATTAAACACATTGTCTGTAGTATAGATCAGGATAATACTATGCACATCACAAACAGTAAAACAAAAAGCATAATATTATATTGTGTGCATGACAGATTTAAAGTGTAATACTGTGTGTATCACATACAAACATTAAAGCATAATAATAATAATAATAATAAAGTGTGTGCATGATAGATAAGGATTAAACATTGTCATTCACAAACAGTAAAAAAATTCATAATAATACAATGTGTGCATTATCCATAAGCATAACACTGAGTGCATCATATACAAACAGTACTAAAATCATTATACACTGCATGTGTGCATCACATACAAGCAGTACTAAAAGCAAAATACACTTTGTACAAAGTGTATTTACACATACAAGCAGTACTAAAAGCAAAATATGCTGTGTGCATCACATACAAGCAGTACGAAAAGCAAAATACACTTTGTACAAAGTGTATTTAGCACATACAAGCAGTACGAAAAGTAAAATACACTCTGCGCATCACAAAATATTATTAAACAGTACATACAAAGTTTGAAAATCTGAAAATTACTTTAAAAACTTAGTTTGAAAACTTAGTCCAAAAATGATCAAACCTGCTAACCAGCACGCAACCCCTTTAAAACAATTGATCAGACAATTTCATGCCTTGTTTGATTTTGATTTCATATGTTGACAAACTGCTGTACCAACATTGTAAATTAAATGATTGATAATACAGAGTGAAATCCTTTTGGAGTGTATTGTCGTTCCATTGTTTTCAGACTTTGCCGCTGAACAATAGGAGCACCCATGTACCACGTACATAGACAATATATCGCACCGTTTCTAACGATGACATGTTTACAAGCGAGAGGTGTCACACACAAACATACACACCCACAGGCATGCAAACATGAGCGCCAACTTGAATGCATGGGTTCCGATGCCTGCCTTCAGCATCCAAACCAATAAAAGCTATAAAACTTTATTGTGTGCATCACATACAAACAGTTATAAAAGCATAATGGATTTGTGTATCACATGTAAACAGTGGTTCCTATTTAATATTTAGTATAATAAATATTTGGACTGCTTGCTTAGGCCAAGCACTTGGAACTATTTTCTTTTGAACTTTGCATATTTACATCAAATAGACAAGTGTTTTTTTCTGTTTACTGTTAAGTACCTAATACTATACCCCTTAATTTGAGCCAGGTAGTTTTGAAGTTCAACCTTTTATCAAATAGAACATTTATAACTGTTTTCAGTGATACAGTTTACTTCTTGCCCGCATGAAATGTTTGAGTAAAAACCTGTTGTAGGAATTTACTTACTTGTGTTTATGGGGCTGGTCTGAATGTACGTCGGTATCACAAAGCCCATAAATAACGGGAAACCCAAAACAAATAGATTTCTGGAAGAGTTGAGATTGACGTATTGTAGATTCGACAGACCCACGGCAGCGATGACACCTGGAAGAATGACGAGACAGATAAAGAAAAATGAAAAATAGAAAGATATGAAACAACGCATCCAAAAATAAACATTTCATTGTCATTTCAGGAGGCCACCATTTTGTTCAATGTGTTATGAGGAATCTTTTTAAGTATCCAATCGGTTTACTGTTCGTATTATCATGACGGGAACAGTGTCGTCACTCAACTTGGTGCCAATAATTCGGTATTTTGTAATTACTTGAATAAGACATTTACATCCTAAAGTTAAGAGTACTAGTTTGCTCTAAAGTATATGATTCTAGCATTGCTCCATTTTGTAAGCTTTCTATGTGGATAAAATGAGATATTATAAAAAAACTTTACAACATTTTCCAGCTATATTGTATAGATGACATCATTCCCTCTGCTGGTTGCCAGACACATTAACAAATTATCACCACCGGATTTTAAAAAAATTTAAAATTCCTAGCTCCACAACACAGCTAGGAACATGCACTTTTTGATCTAAGAAAGAGTACATATTTCAGTGAATTAATTCAGCAATCTCTGTAAAAAAACAAATTAGGGATTGGTTATGGAGTCTTGTATGCAAACCAAAACATTAGCATGTAGGTTTTGCAGAATTACTTACCAAATAAAGTACAAAACATCCCTCCAATGATGGGATCAGGAATTGTCACAAACAGAGCACCGAATTTGGCAAAAACGCCAAGAAATAACATGATTGTTGCTCCCACTTGTACCACCCGCCGACTACCAACCTTTGGATAGGAACAGACAAAATCAAAAGTTTTGAGGAGGAAACATCGAGAGGTAAAGAAAAGTAATATGTCAAGAAAATAAACATGAGCTATGCTTTAGTGATAAACTATTATATTTTTAATGGAACTTTAGTTGTGAGATTCTTTGGGGAAATACTATTAATAGTAAAACTTCTCTTGATTTATAGGAAGGCTAAGTTTACCCAGATATTGTGTAAATGTCTCTAAAAAACTATAAAAAAACAAAAAAACAAAGAAAAACAAAAAAAAAACATTGTCTTTCATAGTTTGTCTGCATGTTAAATATTTTAAGTATTTGTTACTTTCAAACTTAAATATCAAGAGAAAAGTGATAAGAGTAAATCAAAGTCTTCCAATCTTAACATGTCTGAACATTTCAAAGTACAATCAGTACAAACCAAATTTTCTATGACCTTACCAAGCCAACACCCGTGGGATTATGAACTTACTTTTGTTATGCCGATAGCTCCAATATTCTCACTGTACGAGGTGGTACCGTTACCCGATCCCCACATTCCTGCTAATAGAGACCCAAATCCCTCCATTCCGATACCTCTGTTTACGGCGTGTTCGGGCGGAGGTGGCGCCCCTGATATTCTTGCGCATGCGTAATAGTCGCCGATGGATTCGACCATGGAGGCTAATATTCCGGCTATCATGCCGAGCACTCCTGCTATGGTCACTGTGGGCAGACCCCACTGGACTAGAGAGTAAAGTGGATTAGATGTATACTCTTTTATCTCATCAAAATACAAAGGATCTAAATACTGGAAGAGTCAGTTTATTACAAAAAAATGGGGTTTGTTTTAATGTTAACTTTACAATACTCCTTGATAGATTCACCTCCTATGGGCTAGAAGAAACATAGTCCATAGTGTGAGATCTTTATAAGTTTAAGTATACTGCCATCAAGCTATACTGCCCTCAAGTTATACTAAGTGTTTCATAACTGAACTCCATCATTGAATATACTCTCTTCCCTTGTGGCTAGCAACCAAGTGTACATGCGTTATCTCGACTCAAGTGTTGCCATAACCGTAATATACCACACATAGCACTTGTTCTCGATTAATATTCTATGAGGGCTACAAGTGAGTGGGGGGGGGGGAATGGCGGGGGAAAATTGGTTAAATTGGTTGGAGCTAAAAGCTTGAGAGAACTGCATCTAGATTGAGAAATCTGTAGGGTAGGCCAGTAGGGTACTCAAGCCTAAGGGCCCATATAACCCTGATTTGATGAAAGATTTTGGGCCGAATGTATTTCGTCTTTTATGGAGAGCCGTTTTGGAATCTTTCCTTGGGCCAGAGTTGGCCCATGAGCCGCCTACATAGAAGCTTAGGTGTATTCCAACAGAATGGCACACCACAGTGTTACCTGAGTGTATCTCATAAAAGTAAAATATTGCTTGCACATCTCTTATAAAAATTTTGGACAAATCATTTTGATAATTAACTAATATACCACCAATAAATGAATGAAAAAAAGTCAATAACAGTTAAAAATGAAAATTCTTCATTTTGAACTAAATCAAGTTTATTTCCCATTAAATGAAGAAAAGGTTCTTTTTCTATTATTAGAGGTATGCTGTATTGGCCCCAATATGCTAGCTATAGTCAAATATGATCACTCTTTGGTCCAACTTCTGTCCAAAAAAAAAAAATTGGCCCAAATTAAACTGTTTTCATTATAACCTTGGAGGAAATTTTCCCCACTGGGATATTCAGTCATCTTGTTTTCCTTAAAAATGTCTGAGAACATATTAGAGAGTAAAGACCTCCAGGAAAGTACTTTTTGAGAACTTATAGCAATTATAGCATGCTATAATTTGGGTGCCTATACTGACTACCTTTAAAATGCAAAATGTTGAGAATAGCATCGATTTGAAGTTGCGAATCAATTGCTGCTTTAAAACTTTAGGAAAGGATAATTGCCTTGCTTTGATCAGTTGCAAATACATTTTGAGCCATACAAGGTATGGAGGCCTGGGGGTGGTGGGGGGGGGGGGAGAATTGTTGAACAATAGCAAAAAGTTTGTTTTAAACTATATATACTTACAAGGATACGGAAAATCAAACCAGGGCGACTCTCTCAGTACAAATGCCCTCGTGTCGGTCCGAGCAGGTGAACCCTCTTTGAAAACATTTGTAGCTGTGAAAATGGCAGCCACTATCCAGGAAATGAGAATAGCAAGAACGACCTTTGAAATGAAGAAGAAAATATACACGACGTGTTTGGGTAATCTGTAAAAAAGTCAGAGTTTAAATCTTGCTTTTTTTCATAAGGAGAGATGATAGAAGATATTAAATGTTTTACAGCATCGACAATACTTAACTGAACTCTTCTCGACACTTTCGTTGTTGCAAAATCCAATTTCAAAAACATAGTTTATCCCTGGAAACCAATTATCGACTAAAATGGACACTCCCCCCCGCCCCCCATATGAACCCTACTTCCAAAACGAAAATTACCAGAGACAAAGACTGTTATGTATAACCATTTTTGTTGTGTTCTACAATTTTATCACATAATATATAGCTAACTCCCATCATAATTGTGTGACTGGAAAGCAGATGTTTACTTTGGGATTGGTGGAGCCACTCTCTTTAAAACCTGATTTGACTAAGGAAAACATTGTGACCTGGGTTCCCTAAAAACAGGAACTGCAAAAGGAAAACAAGGGACATACTTGTAACACAGATAACAAGGCATGTTTCCTGCTGATAAAAATAAGACACCATTGTTTGGTAACATCACACTGTTTTATTTGATAATATATGTAATACTCCAGATATCATATACTGGTGTCTAAGATACTGTGAGTCTAAGATACTGTGAGTCTAAGATACTGTGTGATTCTGGCTATTAGATCCTTTAGGTCATGCTTATGGTAAGAGTTTTATTGACCATGCATAAACACTTTATACAAGCCTCAATACATGTACAGTGAAATGTGTGAAGTCAAGTATCAGAAACAATTCAATTGATTTAAACGGCACCAGATGCACGTGCACTGCGTATATATTCACATGTGAATCTATCGGTGATGGTCACATGTGAATCAACCAAGTCTTTAGAAAGGTAGCCATTGTAAGGTATCAAGAAATACTTCAAACATTGACATTTAAAGCACCACCAGATGCTTTAACCTTACTCACATGTGAATCTAACAGTGTTGCTCACAAGTGAATCTAGCAGTGATACTCACATGTGAATCAACCAAGTAATAGAGTAGTCATATACTGTACCCAACACCTAAACACTGATCAAAATGCCACCAGCTGCACCACCCTACTCACATGTGAATCTAACAGTGAATCACATGTGAATCAACCAGTGATACTCACATGTGAATCAACCAATTAATAGAGTAGTCACATACCCAACACCCAAACACTGATCAAAATGGCACCAGCTGCACCATCATGTGAATCTAACAGTCACATGTGAATCTAACAGTGATACTCACATGTGAATCAACCAAGTAATAGAGTAGTCACAAACCCAACTCCCAAATACTGATCAAAATGGCACCAGCTGCACCACCATACTCACATGTGAATCTCACAGTGATGCTCACATGTGAATCAACCAAGTAATAGAGTAGTCACATACTCAACATCCAAACATCAAACCAAATGGCACCAGTTGCACCACCCTACTCACATGTGAATCTAACAGTGATGCTCACATGGGAATCTAACAGTGATACTCACATTCCAATCTAATGCTACTGCTCACATGTGAATCAACCAAATAATAGAGTAGTCACATACCCCAACACCTAAACACTGATCAAAATGGCACCAGCTGCACCACCCTACTCACATGTGAATCTAACAGTGATGCTCACATGTGAATCTAACAGTGTTGCTCACATGGGAATGAATTTAACACATGATGATAACTTACTGGAAACAACTTAAAGACTGGAATCCAAACGGCACCACACTCCTTTCTCTGGGCTGAGTAACCCGGAAGTGGGATAGGATATTTACTGAGGTATTGTGAGAAGACTATCATCAAAACGATGGTTCTGTTTAACGAAAGAGAAAAGCCAAATGTCAAAAATTAAACTCAGGTCAATCGACAACACACAAAAGGTAATGGGAAAATAATTTACAAGTTATGAGGGAACAAAAGAACAATTTAGATTATTATGATAATTATGACTTAATCCTACAGAGCTGGATTAAGCTGATCTAAATGAGCCATTCTGTGGCAGACTGATAGGTATACAAGTTATACTTACATTTACTAATGCCTAAAGATATAAAAGAGATTTACAAAATTAGATATAGCTGATCTCTAAGACTGTCATCCACAAGTTAATCCTACATATCCATTGTGAGGCTGATAAATAAATGATATTCACATTTATATTATGGCTAATCCCCAAGTTAATCCTATTAATGTAAATATATAGCTTATCTCCCATAGAGCCATGCGGAGGATTATAGGTATAACATTTAGCTAAGATTACGGTTCGTGACCCACGTGAATCCTGCAAAGTTTAGACACAGATCATCTCAATTAGGCGGCTAGGAAGCTTCCAAAAAGTGGGGGTGGGGGCACAACATCAGAGGGGCACTTTCTCATTCCACAACCACCACTGGTTATGCTATAAACCGATAAACACCGGCCATATCACTTAAATATATATGACGTGTTAGTATGCTATCAATACTATTTATTGAGATTGTTTATTGTTAACCGTACTACAAAAAGATATGGGGATGCCTTTTTGAAAATAGCATGTAAAGACTAAAAATAAGTAATTAAAATAAAATATTAAAATTAAAGGCTTAAGATAGCCAACAGACAGTTCTTCGTCAAAGGGGCACATTTTATTTACCAGTAGGGCACACTGCTATTTTAGAAAAAAGTGGGGTGGGGGGCATGTGCTCCCAGTACCCCCCTGGCTCCTACCCCCTGATCTCAAGGACAGCTAATCTATGTACGATGGATATAAATGTTGTATACTTACATTATGGCTAATCCCCAATGCTGTCCTGCAAAGCCCGCCGCCGCATCAAATAAAGATAAACCAATCAGACAGAGGGTGGGTGCGATTGTCAGAGGACCGATGAAACCCAGAAAGATGCTGACGAGACCAGTAAATCCAATGAAAATCTACAGATGAGAGAAAGAGAGAGAGAGAGAAATTAAAAAATTTAAGCGCCCGAAAATAGCTAGCTGGACTGCATTTAAGATAATATCCACCAATCACTGTCAGGTCGAAAAAAAAGCTTTACATTTGTTGTAAATCACTTTGTTGCTTGTAGTCAAATCATCTAGGAGTGTTAGCTCAGTGGTTAACGCCGGTGCCTTTCAATCATAAGGTCCCCGGGTTCGAGTCACTCCAAGATCAATGTATGTCGTCCAGTTACAGAGTTGTCGACAATTGACAATTCATAATCATGGACGTTAAATATGAATGTAAGAGACTGACTTCGGTCAGCTTGCGGCTTTGATAAAGCCAATGAGGCTTCTTTGCGAGTTCCTGCTTGCAGGAGGATCTAAAATACATACATACATACATTGTAAGGCTGGCAAAGCTTGAACAAAAGTTGAAGGAAAGAACTGTCACATTTTAAACAAGTGTAGATATGTCTTTCTCATAGTTTTGAGTCAGAAATCTCAAAGCGAGGGTGATGGGATGGAGGAAGGGAAGGTGGGATCCCAAGGGTATCAAAGAAAATCTTTGTGATGTCATCTCAGATTTTTATTAGTTGCATGAATATCCATATAAATAACCTTTAATCAAATTGCTGGTCATGAAATCTGCCAATCCTAAAATTACACTCACCATGTACACCCTACTACTAACGTAACTGCTACAATTATTAATTGCATGATGTTCTGTGTTTGTTGTTTCTCTGTATTTAGCCACCCAATTTTCCACCCAGTTTTCCAAAAGAGAATTGAACTGGTACTTACAAATACTTATAGTCAGCCCACTAATCTTCTATGCAAATATGTGCACTTGGCTGGTATACATTTGCTATGTAGGATTGATAACTTTGCATAATTTTGCATAATGGCAGATTAAACACTTGTTGCAAATATTTTTTTTTCTGTAACCTTAAAAAAAAAGCTATATTTGTTCTAAAGCCACATTTCGTTTTGCCAGAGCAATAATTTGATTTATTACCATACACAGAGAGTGAACGAACACTATTCGTACTCGAGAAAGGATCTGAATACTTTTTACAGTTCATCAAAAATTGAAAGCAAGAACGATACAAAAGTTCTGAAAATGTCAGAATTATGATAACAAAGATATGTATGCAAATATAATGGTATAATAATAACATGAAAATATGTAAGAAAAACACAATTGACAGATTGAATGAAATATCACTCGGTCATTAACAGCTGTGTTGTTAAAAGCTGTTGTGATCAAAGCAATCGAAGGGGTATCCACATTATGTTTGAATATTTAACTCAGCTTTCTATGTCAGAGCGGACGCAAACGTTTACAACGCGAGGAATACTGTGGACGGAGCTTTAAAACAAAGAATCTGTCATACTGTATAAAGGGAGGGCAACGAAGATCGACTTTGATGGATAAACATCAAACAGATATGATCGATTCAACCAAGCCATGATTAATTTATCATATAGATCTTTTTACTCGTTCTTCGAGTCTCACTCGAATCTGAGCAGAATGATCGGGAAAGAAAATCATAAATGTCCAAAATAATATTAAACCAGGTTGAACTTTGGCTCTCTGCCGTATCATTTCATATCAACTTTTTTATCAACACAGATCATCCAAGCGATCAATTATATGTGACCGATCGAATTATTGATCACTTGCGTAAACAATGTAGATAAGGAAAAATCTTGGTTAAATTAGAAACACCAAACATTTTATCGAGTGATATTTCTGCTGATAAACATCGTAAAACTAGGATAACGAATAGGAAATTATTCCACATCACTGCTACTGTAGTTGAAACACCCCTCTCAATATCCTGGCCCTAACTCAAGATACGGGTGGCTTGAATTTGACCTCTCCCGACTGGCTGAACTTTCTACTTTCAGGAAGTTGGATAACACTTTTCCTGTTTTTGACATAGTGGCTATAAACTTACCTCAACGAAAGATGCAACAATTATGGCCCCCTGAATTTCTCTCATTCTGGACTGCCAGTCATCTGTTTTGGCGTCTTGTAGAGCTGTAGTTGCATTCACTGCATGGGAAGAAATACCATACAGATTGATTAATCGATCAATCCATGACAGTGGCGTAGGAAGGTACTTCTGAGAGGGGGGGCTGAAGACTGATGGTCGGCCTGCGCGAAGGGTGTCCCCCTCCCCTTTGGGGATTTTTTGCATTTCCAGGTGGCCTCAGATGCAATTTGGTGCAATATAGCACACTTCAACACCCACTCCATTTTGCATTTTCACCTAGCCTTAGATGCAAGTTGGTGCTCCAAATGAGATTTTTTTCTCATTTGGAAATGAAAAAGGGGTTATCTGACTTGCGAAGCGGGGGGGCAGAAGGATACTTCTGCCCCCCCATATTTTTCGCTGGTTCGCCGGTTCCTACGCCCTTGATCCATGAAAACATTCTTCCATTAAAGGGAGTGAAGACTCGCGCACAAAGAAACGTCTGATGCCGGTAATCTGACTTAGTTTCGAATGAGGTGTAACAGAAGTGTTAGACAACACCATCGATCCCAGAAAATACACACACCGCTTGCTACCGTTGGTAATTAGACACTAGTGTACAGTCAATACATGCATCTACGGTCAATACCCACAGCACAGTGTACATAGCAGCAATGGACACCTCAGGTCCAGATGAAAGATAACAAGGTATCACATTTCATTACTGTCTGCATTTTGTAGCGACAAGAAGAAAACTTCACTGGCAAGCAACGGAAAGTGAACTTTTTTCAGAGAGCGGCAGGCGGTTTGGGGCGAGTCTTCAATGCCTTTAACAGTAGTACTGAAACTTTTGGCCTAAGGCTATTCTTTAGCAGCTGAATGCATACTGTACATTGACATTAGTCTGTACACTATGAATTCTCCGGTATTGACCGATACAACCCCGGGTGTAGGGAGAAGACGGGGGAGGGATGGGGGAGGGAAGAGGGGAGGAAGGGGGTTGACCTGTCACACTTTGTATACCCTAAATATTCTAGGACTAATAATGGTCGGTGAAGGACAAATTTTCTGTGATTTCATTACCTCTTGTCGAAGTACCTTTACTCATTTACATTTTGTAATATTTGACCGTTTTCTTTAAAAGAAAAAGAAGGTAGAAAGTTTACTCTTCGAATGATGAAATGGGAAACATATCTTGAGACTCTTGGTGAAGATTTCCATCCAATTGTTATACATTTTTCTAGGACACTTAGAATATAACACTATATGTTTCTTTCAACCGCCCTTTTGAAATTATTGTCCACAATCGGAAATTTGGCTTACACAGGTCGTAAATGAAAGAAAAAAAAGAGCAATAGTATAAGTATCAATATACTGCGATACACATACAGTAATAAAGACATATATACAGCAAGTCCTACAAATAAGAAACTTATCTTCACACTTGTGAATTAAATATATGGATAGAATTAGGAACAAATGAGTATCTGTAGCGGGCCCTAACCTGGTGGGCACAAACGTAGTCCAGAGCAGTTGTAAATGTAGTGCTCAAACAAAGGGTGTGTAGGGTCTTGCATGATTTGTTTCCCTTTACTGCAGACCCTCTCATGATACAAGGAATCTAACGAAGGTAAGTAACGGCGATTACCCACTGAGCAACTTTCCTAGATTGCTGAAGCATCTTCACATTTTAGCATCTGAGAACTATTTATAGCACTATACTTTACACTGGTAGAACTTTTTAAAATAAGCTAGCAAATCCTAGTGTACATTTAATGGTCAGTACACAGAGAACCTTTATCAAAGTGATAAGCTCTAAGCAGGGCTAGGTGTGAGCTGGTATTGAGAGACTTGCAGTCACTAACGTACCAAGAAACTAAAATAATAAATTTAGAGAATTGAGAGAGAAAGGCAGAAAGATCGTGGCCCATCCATCATGTAGGGAGTATCTTGTAAGAAGTGATAAAACCAGGACTTTAAAGACAGGTGTCGAAGAACAAAATGTAGGTAGATGTGATTCATAACCTTCTTGTCCACACTGATTCTGGAATTTCTTGACAGGTTTTTTTTTTTCAATATAAAGGTGACCGGCTATTATGCGACCTTTGATGGCTTTGTTATTGCAAAATTGCTAACAGCTATTGTGCTAAAAATACCAGATTTTTATATGGCCTTTTATGACTATGACAGAGGTTTTATATGTTTTGGTAAACCACAATGGAAGTACTTTCAACTTCCCTATAGATAGAAATAATTGCCAAAAATATACAATGGAGTACTTTAGGAATGACACAAGTAGGTCTGATGTTGACCTCACCTTTGTTACTTTGTGATCATACAAAGGGATGGCTTGTACTTTGAAATTTATTGAGGGTCATCATATTTATCAGGATTTTTAATGAATTCCTAGATATACTGGGCAAACCTTAAGAGTTAATTCATTCATATAAGGCAGTGGACTTGTGATCTAAGGTTTGCAGGTTCAAGTCCTGGCTAGATCTTTACAGTTGTGTCCTTGGGAAAGGCACTTTATCTCCATTGCCTCTCTTCACCCAGGTTTATAAAATGGGGATCTGTGAGTTAAACTGTCAATTCGGCGCTGTTTAGCTGCTGCCACGTGGAGGGATTGTCTCTATGTTTGACAGGTTATCATTGACCAGGGTAATATTGTTATGCACCTTGAGCACTGTTATCGGTGGATATTTCTGCACTATATGTAATTCCTCATTATTATTATTTATATTATTATTGGTATACATGTATCCATAAGTACTAAGGTGTATATATGGTAAACTTCTATCCATAAGTATTAAGGTGTATACAGTACATGGTACTTGAATCCATAAGTATTAAGGTATATATATGGTAACCTTGTATCCATAAGTATTAAGGTGTGTATATGGTATACATGTATCCATAAGTATTAAGGTATATATGGTATACATGTATCCATAAGTATGAAGGAGTATATATGGCAAACTTGTATCCATAAGTATAAAGGTGTATATATGGTATACATGTATCCATAAGTATTAAGGTGTGTAAACATCATAAACATGTATCCATAAGTATCAAGCTGTATAAACATGGTAAACATGTATCCATAGGTATCAAGGTGTAGACAGTATATGATAAACTTGTATCCATAAGTATTAAGGTGTATATATGGTATACATGTATCCATAAGTATTAAGGTATATATGGTATACATGTAACCATAAGTATTAAGGATTATATATGGTAAACTTGTATCAATAAGTATTAAGGTGTATATATGGTAAACATGTATCCATAAGTATCAAGCTGTATAAACATGGTAAACATGTATCCATAGGTATCAAGGTGTAGACAGTATATGATAAACTTGTATCCATAAGTATTAAGGTGTATACATGGTATACATGTATCCATAAGTATTATGGTATACATGGTATACATGTAACCGTAAGTATTAAGGATTATATATGGTAAACTTGTATCCATAAGTATTAAGGTGTATATATGGTTAACTTGTATCCATAAGTATTAAGGTGTATATATGGTAAACTTGTATCCATAAGTATTAAGGTGTATATATGGTATACATGTATCCATAAGTATTAAGGTATATATATGGTATACATGTAACCGTAAGTATTAAGGATTATATATGGTAAACTTGTATCCATAAGTATTAAGGTGTGTTTATGGTATACATGTATCCATAAGTATTAATGTGTATATATGGTAAACATGTATCAGTAATTAGGTGTATACATATATGGTAAACATGTATCCATAAGTATTAAGGTGTATATGGTAAACTTGTATCCATAAGTATTAAGGTGTGTATATGGTTAACATGTATCCATAAGTAATTAGGTGTATATATGGTAAACATACATCCATATGTATTAATGTGACTATATATTATAACTTGTATCCATAAGTATTAATGTGTTTATATGGTATACATTGTGAACAGTAAACAGTTACGAATATAATGTATCAGATATACTCACCGGGTAAAGCATCTAAACAAGGACCACTGGATTGTGCAATTGATATTGCTGGATTAAGTAAAGCAAACGTTGCACCCTGTATAATAGGAAGTCTGCAAAAACAAAAGAAAAAGAGAGAAAAAAATAAATAAAAAAATATAAACACTGTAAATAGTTAATTAAAAATATATAACAGTAACATTATGTAATGACACCTTCTTTTCTAACATCGTTGCTTGATTTTGTTTATTAAAGGGTCGACTGGGCCATTGTTCTTTTTTATCTTCAAGAAATGACAACAATGTCACTAACATATAAGTTCAGATGGATGTCAACTATCACCATGGCTACAGTTGATATCACAGACAACTGTTGCAAGTAGAACCTTTAATACAAACCACGTACATTCTGAACCATATATCATGCATGCTAAAGCCTTAGTGAAAAGTTGATGTCCCAGTTACAGATAACGCTAGTATTGGTCTGCTGGCATCTTTATCACATCCATGTCAAATTTGGAATGTTGGAAAATTGTCTACACTGGTAGCTGCAATCATAAGGAAGGGAATAGGGTGGAAGGAAAGAGGGGGGGGGAGGGGAGCGGGTATAACATTGTGGACAATAATGTACTGTTCAATTTCCTAAATAAAGTTTATCACAGACGAATGCTGCAAGTAAAACAGGTTACTATGATTGGCTAACTACAAACACAACAATATGCCTGGGTCTCTTTGTATGTAGACAGTGCCACCTAACAAAACCACAGCACTGGGGAGCTTTGCCAAATTCTGTCTGGTTTGATAATATATACAAATTCACCTTTGACTTAACCTACACATTCCTAACGCGCTATGTTAAAAGCAAACATTAGATGTCACAGTCCCAGATAGTGCAGATAATTCATGTCAAATGTGCAGGGATGTGGAAAATGTTCTATGCCAGTAAAACAATGACAATACCAAGTAAACAAATCTCAAAAATATTTATTTACCTAAAGAAAAAAAATTGATAAAAAAATTGCGCCAGCGGTTTAAAGGAAAATGGACAAAACAAACAAGGAAAATGGACATAATAAACAAACCAAAAAAACCCATTTCACCAGTGGTTTTAATGAAAAATGGACAGCAGATGCACAGTGTGTATAAAAGGTGATCTGGGGGAGGGGAAATGGCAGGGGGAGGTAAAATATAACAAGCTCAATGTGGGTCATAATGCAGTATTTTTAATTCCCCAATTATAGTTTAGCACCGATCGAACTGATTGGAGATATTAAAACCCTGGTAAAATACATTTACAGTAAAAACAAACATGCAACATTTTCTTCAAGTTTTTTCGACATTCTTTCTGATCTCCCCAAAAATTTCATCATGGAAGTTTGTGCATTCATAAAATATTCTCCAGTCTGCAAGATGGATACAGTTTATGGTCATACATTGTCTTAATATTAGGTCCTTTAATATGATTGGAGAGGTTTAATCTTTGACGAGAAGAACTATAGACACAGGTCAAGTTTGAAGAATGCCCCCCCCCCACCCCGACCAAAAAAAAACTTGTTTGCTTATTATTTTCTAGATACATCCTTAACATGATTCCAAGCTGCCCAGAAGACCCTTTTAGTGGTAGGTTGAGGATGATGGCAGCAGACCTGTATTGATCGCGGCCATGGAAGGAAGAAGAGTAATAAATATAGTACCATGCAGTCTCTTCATCATGTGGAAACAGTGTGAAAAGGCAGAGTATGAAACAAATGTCCATTTGATGAGTTCTCGAAACAGATGTGTTTTTCAGCCTGGGAGATTTGGAGGACGCTTGAGAAAAGAGAGAGCTTGCTAGATTCAGTTAATTTATTCCAAATATGTCCGCCAGCAGACGGTTTCCACACGATCTTTCAGTATGTATGTATTTTAGATCCTCCTGCAAGCAGGAACTCGTGAAGAAGCCATCATTTGCTTATCAAAGCCGCAAGCTGACCGAAGTCAGTCTCTTAGATTCATATTTTAACGTCCATGATTATGAATTGTCAATTGTCAACAACTCTGTACCTGTAACTGGACGACATACATTAATCTTGGAGTGACTCGAACTCGGGACCTTATGATTGAAAGGCACCGGCGTTAACCACTAGGCTAACACTCCCTTATGTATGCGGGTAGTCAAGTTTTAGATCTTGATGTTAGCTCGAAAGAATTAACGAAGAAAAGGGAAGAAGAGGAAGAATAAGAAGAAGAAATTAATAATGATGGTACATATCTCTACAGACAAGCATTAATACAGTAGGCCTATATGCTTCACTGAATCATACATCGTAGAGTCAGGTCAGCAGTTTCAGTGCACACGTACTAAATAGAACAATTGTAGCGACAATCGATTATTACAGATCAGAAATTCCTTGAGCTGACTTAACAGAAAGACTGATAGTTCTTGCAGAAGAAGCAAACTACCAGTACGATTAAAGTCTTGTGCGTTTCATCAACTCCAAGCACGAACTTTGTTTTTTACTGGTAGTCTTGCAGTTTGATATGACCAAAGTGTGACTCGAACTCTGGACCTTATGATTGGAAGGCACAGGCGTTAAGCACTGAGCTAACACTCCTATATAGGCTTAATATATACGGTACAGGAAGCTTAGTATAGGCTTAATAACTGTCAGGAGATGTTATTCTTACAGAATAATTCACAAGGTGCACTACAGTGTGTTACCTATCAAAGAACTGTAAAGTTTTGTAGGTTTGGTCATTTTTAGACTTGCTAAAGTCCTTTTCTCTCGCGTTTTATTTCTCCATTAGTCCCTTTTGCAAGAACGATTATCGTCCACATTGGGACGACACGTAGCAAGCATACACGACATACGTATCTCGCGTGATGTATCATGACATGGCTCTGCTGTATCAAACGTAATAAACTAATGTGTCGTATTGGCACATATCACTAAAACAAATCTACCAACACGCACCCACTGAACTCTAAACCACTATTACGTATTTACATTCATGCTAATGACTCAACTGGTTAAATACAGGCTATCATGAATTATTAATACAAATAAAATCAAAAAGTTTCAAGGGTGACTTTCAACCCGACTTTGTTGACTCAGCTTTGGACGGTTGTTGACATATGTACACTGTAACCTCATGACGAACAATCGACAAATGCCATGACATACAGGTATATATACCAGTCACAAATATTTTAACTTGATTATTACCTGTATCCATTTGCATAACTTCTTACACAGGGAAGTCCAAACTTTCCCTCCCTCTATTCTAGTTTTTCACATTCCTCACCATGTTTGAATCCTTCTTCCATCATAAATCCTCCCCCCTCCCCCCCACCCACATCACTTCTAGATCTCTCTTTAGCCTCAAATGGGGTTGTTAAACAGCACTACTGGGACAGCTGTGACATACATAGGCGTAGGAGCCCAATTTGATTTGGGGGGGGGGGCTGTAACGACTTTGCCGAAAAATATAACCAACATTTTTCGCCTGCTCCGCGCATGTTCAATGTGTTAATGTGCATATCATATTGGGCATCCATTGGTTGTTACATCGCGTGCCAATAACATACAATCTTTTTCCATGTTATTACCCTACCATATTGGTTATCATTTTTGGAGAAGTCGTTACAATAATACTGATCATAATAATATAAGTTTAACCATTGAAGAACACATCGCAAATGATTTTACTTTCAGTAAGTGCCCCAAAAATTCTCAGCATATTGCCCGAATTCAGCCCCCAAGCCCCCCCCCCCCCGCCTCCTGCACCTATAGTGACATATACAGAATATAACAATTAAAGTTCACTGGTTCAATGACATGCTGTCCTATTTGAAAAGAAAAAAAATAATTGATTTTATGGAGCAATTGTAATTTTTGACACCCAGGAATTAAAAATAACAGAAAACTGGTTTTGAAAAGAACCATTGTGGTAATGCCAACTAATAAATTTTCTTGATATTCCATTTGAGCGCTTCAGTGCTTAAACCAATACTTGTACACCCCCCATCGCTGAGGTGCCTGAATATTTTAACAAGCTGACATCAAACTTGATTCGGCCATTATAAGTACTGGGTTATTTGTTTTAACGGTAGGGATGTATGCTCCAATGCCTTTTACACCCTGGCTGAGACAATGAAAAGTGTGGAATACTTTCAAAGCTGAATTATTAAGGATATAATGACGGAAAGAATTTCACAAGAAGAAACTAAACAGATTTCTCTTTGCAAGGGAGATTACTCTGTTATAAAGTCAGGTGAACGGGGCAACTACTAAAAATTCTATCTGACTTTCTTTTCTAAGTGGGCCTGACATTTCGATCCTAGCAGGATCTTCTTCAGAGGCTGAATGACAAGTAACAGAAACTACAAGGGACAAAATACAAGCACAGAATATAGATAGGTTAATGAGCATGGTGAACACATAAGAGCTAGATGTAAGTGGACAAGGGATTAGTAGACAAGGGATGGAGAGAAGAAAGAAACCAACAGGGGGAAGAGGAGAGGTAGGAGATAAACAGTGGAGGGACAAAGAGAGGATTAAGGGAACGGGATAGGGAATAAACTGGAGAAGGACAAAGACAGAAAGGTGAGGAGAAAAAAGGGTGGAAGAGAGCTACGAGAAGAAGGGTGATAGGGGGGAGTGGGGAACAAGGGGAGATGGAGGGGGGGAACAGAAGAAATGTTAGTCATGTCCTTCTTGAATGTTGAGCCCATGAGGTTGAATGGTGCGAAGGCGTTGCATCCACAGTCTCTCTCTGTCAGTAGTTTTTGTTTTTGTTTTTTTGGTAACTAGACTGGACTACTACGTATGGGATGGAAATCACATTACCACTCCTAATACATTGACAATTAAGCTAGCAATGATACAAGGACTTCCTGTGGCAGACATATAGGAAGTTCAGGAACTTTCACTGAAAGTTTTTGATTGCAAGTTATGGCTTTAGATGTATATATATACTATTTGTTGAAATGTTTCCATTATAATTTCAGTCCTGGAAGTATGTGTAGTATGTGTGTGTCTCCATGTAACCATGGGTAACATGTAACCATGGGTTACACAACATGTCATTTTTCTCTTAATAATAATCATTTAACTTTGGATGGGTTACAAAGAGCTTGTTATTTCCACACAATAACTAACTGAGACTCAATTAAACAAGGGGTAACAATTAAATAGCTGATTGCAGGGAAGGGGGGGGGGTTGGACTGGGATGGGGGATGGAACGGTGGGGAAATGTAGACTTGATAGAAAGAAGAGTGCTTTGGAGAGAGACAGATTGAGTGGAGAAAGGCAGTGGCATTGGAATGATTGAAACCTAGCATCTTGGTCACCCAGGAGAAAGCCACGGTTTTCCGAACGAAACTGGTATTCCAATTTTAAAAATTCCAAAGTGTATAAATTGGATAATAGCCACCCTGACGTGACTTATTTGTTAAAAAAGCCATTCAGATTCTACCTATGCCTATGTGGCTGCTTAGCATGGTAAAATACCATTACTGACCTCCGGGTCCATTATAGGATACATATATGTATTATAGAGAAGCAACCAATGTGCAATTGTACATAAACCCCAAATTTACCTGGTTTGGATATTTACAAGCAAAAAAGCTTACCTGTCTACTCACAATGTAAGCACTTGCAGTCTCTCTCTCTGCCATACCTAGAGTGAACTGTTACATTCTTTTTAGCACTGTACACACCTTTATGGACCGCTCACTCTTGGTCAATGACCCACCTAATTCTCCCCTTAGAATTGTATTCTATTTATGCCCTTGATTTTGATATCTTTTCGAATCTGGTAGCCCATGCATCAAACATCTTTTAGCATTCAACATGTTGTCTCTTATTCCATACAGGAACTATCGAAGTTTAATTCCATAAAATTCCTCTACAAAAGGATCAGAGGTACAGTACACCAACAGTAGCACCAAAAACCAGGGTATAGTGACAAAATGAAATCAAGGTGGGAGCTATATAGTAGAAATAATAATCATCTGTAGATATACGACTGGGAACATGAGTGTACAAGTCGGCAGGCTCTCTCGGTATGGGGTCGGGGCTACAAGGAGATGAATGGTCTGTACGAGTACGTCATAATGTAATGTTCACTGACCTGTTTCCAAAGAAGGATTGCAGGAGGGTAGCGATGCCAGACACGAAGAAGATGGTACTGATGAGCGATCCGACGGCCACCGGGTCATCGTCCATACAAAGATGCGTTGAGAGAATGAGAGGTACAGCTATGGTAGCACCAAACATCGTCAGGTAGTGCTGAAATTAGAAACAGGAATGATGAAGAGTAGAGAGACATTCAGGGATTTTAATCTTCTCTCAAGTGAAAACTTGAAATTTTGATCAATTATACCCGGGTATATAAATACCTGGGTATTTAGATCCAATGAGGGAGTAAAAGGGTACATCAAGTTTGGAATTGAGGGTTGTTGTTGGTAGGTAACATTACATTAGGATTAAGAGAAACAATATAGGGATCAATATTCTCTCAAATGAAAACTTGAAATTTTGATCAACTATAGTGCTGAAAGCTACCCAGGTATATAATAGATCCCAATGAGAGAGTCAGTGGTACATCATAGTTGAAATTGAAGGTTGTCGGTAGGTAAAATTACAGAAAATTAGGGTTAAGAGAAACGTATAGGATTTAATCTTCTCTGAGATGAAAACTTAAAATTTGGATCAATTATGTAGCGCTGAAGGCTGGGTATACAGATCGAAGGGGAGATTTGAGGATACCTCAAAGTTGAAATTGAAAGGTTTATGTCGGGTATAAAATGAAATCATGATAAAAACACACATGAATCGTTATTCTCTCTGAAAATGAAAATTGAAATTAATAATTTTTTACTGAAAGTAGTTGATCCACTGATTATAGGATCAATATCCTGGCACACAATGGTGGCATCAAACATTGTTAAGGAAAGGCTATTATAGTTGAAATAAAATCATGTTGAAATACCACAAGGATCACTTGGCTCTCATATGTAACTTGAAAGTAATGATTGGTTATCTAGACAGGTAGATCCTCTGAAGGGGATCAGGGATACACCAACAGTACCACCAAGAACCAGGGTGGTGCCAGAATAAAATCATGGGGCAAAGAAATGTAACCTTGTATTCAAGCTCACTTTAACATGTATGATCTGCACATTCTTTCTAACTCATTCACAAGCCCCCTCCCAGATTCCCCTCCCCCCCCCAATCCCCAACCTGCAACCAACTTCCCTGAAGCTTGCTGAACATTCTGAAGATCTTCAGAAGGATGCGACGAAAAGAGCAACTGGTTTTCCTGTGTTCCTGTTTTCGATAGTCCTTAACCTTCCCCCTCCCATGGTCCCCTCTCCCATGCCACCCCCATACTTCCCCCACCCCAATGCTACTGATAAATATACATATCTTTCTTCAAGTTTCTTTTGGTAACAAGATACTGGCTGCAATTAAACCTCAGTACTGTACCAAGTTGCATTTGGTTCAAACCTCCAAAACAAATTTCAGTGGGTTGTTGACCTTAGTTTTACAAAGTGGTTTAAAAACCTAACATTACCATGGGGACCAAAACAATCAGCTGGTAATTGGCGTTGAACTCGGAGGTAATTTATTGCTTGTATTGTTTTTATAAATTATATAATGAGTTGGACCATTTGTCGCTATAGAAGTTCTGTACACAGCTTAATATGAGTGGGTTGTCGTGTTTGTGTTCAATCTTTAAACAATCTTTTGTACTAACTTTTGAGTGAATTTTTTTCCTACAAAGATTTGTTCAACCTTTGACAAGTTTTTTCAACAAGATAAATATGGTAAAATTGACAGACGAATAACTGGTGGTTACAGAGCCTGTCGTATCTGGAATACAGAAGAGTCACGTCCGGGCGGGCGGGCTGTGGGCGGGTGAGTCAAAGAAAACGGGCATATGATTTAGGAAGGCAGATCAAAGGTGCTCATGAGTCATAAAAACCAAACAAATATTTAAATATCCAGTCTATTGAGGCATAATCTGTTTGCTTATGAACTATTTGCAATTCAAGGAGCAGTAACACATAGTTGTCAAAAAAAAAAAAGAGTGCTTGACTAATAATATTAAATAAAGTTAAGATTAGATATAAAGTTAAGAGCTAAGAAATAACTTGGCTTAGTATTAAAGTTTCCAGACAAAATCGGTCCTTTGAAATCAGGATTCACAGCCGCAACGATCTTTGATTAATTGTAACAATCTGAGAGAGAGCTCTGACATTAATAAACATGTGGTTACAGTAGTTCAACTTTGGAGGAGACACAATCCCTACCCTCATTATTGGTCTTTGCAATAGATAAACATGTAATGAAGAATTTCCCCAAACTGATTCCATTTGCAAGATATCACAGATTTAATGTTCTCTTTCTACACAAGGCCTAAGACTTGATCAAGTCGAACTATGACATCATCAAACCAACCACATGCACTTCATTATTAACTCATGTTTCACTTGAGTTATTATAATAACGTTTATTTTCTTTCATGGAGATGGGGTCTTACAAATGCTGAATCTAAAAATATTGAAACTGTTAACATGACCTAAAGATGGCAGGGACTGCAGTATCAAGCCTATTAACATTGGCTTAATTAACCACTTGACCACAACGCTCTCCTTAAAACAAAGAGAAGTAAAGGGTGTGAAGACTCGCGCACAAAGAAATGTCTCATGCCAGTAATCTGACCTAGTTTCGAATAAGGTGTAACAGAAGTGTTGGCCACCACCATCGATCCCAGATAATACACACACAGCTTGCTACCGTCGGTAATTAGACACTAGTGTACAGTCAGTGCATACAGGTATGGTCATTACCCACAACACAGTGTACATAGCAGCGATGGACATCTCAGGTCTAGATCAAATATAAAAAAGTATCACGTACTGTCTGCATTTTGTAGCGACCAGAAAATTACTTCACTTGCAAGCAACGGAAAGCTAACTTTTTCAGAGCGCGGCACGCGGTTTGGGGCGAGTCTTCAATGCCTTTAAATCATCACTATGCAGACACAATACTGTACTTTCTAACATAAACCATATACTGAAGTTGTCAGTATAACTTTAATAATCGGTCATAACTGAAAGTAATCTAAGGCCAATTATAGGTCTATCAATTATAGACATAAGACTGTATTTAAGAAATAACCAAAGAAGGGCTCATGATGGAAAAGTCGAGTGTCTTAAACAGGAAATTTAGATGGATGATTTAAGGCTATTGGCGGAACAATCCAGGCAAGCTGGAAGGATTATAACCGCCGTGAATAAACTTTACCTGGTGAACAAATAAGGTGTGCCTATAACAATTTCAACCAAATTTTAGGTCAAATATCAAATTATTTTTCTTCTTTTTTCTTGAATGAGGAGAGGAAAAAACACAGGAAGTGGTTCTATCATCTTGCTTACTTTGTTCAACAATGAAAGCCATAATCATAGGTGAACAGTGAACTTTACGAACCTGCACTTTTCACATATATTTTGTATATATATATATATATATATATATATATATATATATATATGACAGGATATTGGACGATCTTAACAGAGTTTGATAAAATCGTTTATTGAAGGAGGAGGTCTTTACATAACCTGCTGCTAGTACTTAAAAGCGAGGATCCATTTGAGCCGAGTTTAAAATCAAGTAGAAATCTAACTACAGCCATCATTTACTTCATTAACATGGATGGTTAAATATTCTCTCCACTTTTGCTTAAAACAAATTTGATTCGTTACAAATATTCCCACATTTACCTGAGTATCTTTTGACCAATGATATCTAGCAGTGCTGTTTCTGCAATTTATATATGATCTTCAACCATTCTGTCCTTCAAATTTTGTGTAGTGCAGTTACGGAAGGGCTCGGAAATTTTGTACTCTTATCAAGATCAAAAGCATGGAGCTACTCCGGGGTTGGTGAGCAAAAGTACAAGGGCAGTTGGAAGAGTGGCAGGGCAGTTAAAGTCGGTTGAATGAGGGGCGGGGCAGGCAAAATGTCGGGCGGGCGTACCGCCCCTGTAAAACAGCAAAGCTAGGGCACTGGATGGCCTTTCCTCCCATACATTGTGTAGAGCTTTCACAAAGGATAGGCAGTGATACGATCGCATCTTTACAATCAACTACAGTAGCAAAAATAGGTCATACAATAAACGTAATTTTGTTCGATCGGGACATTAACATTTAACTGTTACTTGTTTTACTTGATTTCAGGCATTCCCGGCATATGCAGCCAGAGTTCAAGGTGCTCAATTAAACCAGTTGATTAGTTCAGTATTATTTTGCTGGCATTTTCTCTACATACTCTTTTTACATGAGAGATTTCTGATATTCACAGCATATGCACTCATCATTTAAAGTAAATGGCTCAATTACTGTAAATCAGTTGGAAAGTGCAGTAGTTTTATTATTCTGGCATTTTGTCTAGGAACTACTTCATTTACTTCATTTCCAACATTTACAGCTATGCGCACAAAATTTAAGGGTCTCAATTAAATCAATTGAAAACTGCTGTATTTTCACGCTGGCATTTCGTCCAGTCACTCATTTTACTTGATTTCCGACATTCACAGCGTACATATATAGCCTACTGTATAACATTTTCAAAGACCCTTTGCAGCAGCCCAGACACAAGTCTTACTGAGCGGATGCAAAACAATTTTAAAGATGTTAAATGCGTCCCCTGGACGTTTTAAAATCCCAGTAAAAATACTGCCTCTGCGGGATAACTTTCCCCGGCAGATTTTCGTTGTCTGAACAGAGCTTTGGTCATATCAAACTGCAGGACTACCAGTAAAAAACAAAGTTCGTGCTTGGAGGCAATGAAACGCACAAGACTTTAATCGTACTGTAGTTTGCTTCTTCTGCAGCATCTACCAGTCTTTCTATTAATTCAACTCAAGGAATTTCTGATCTGTAATAATCGATTACCGATGCAATTGTTCTATACAGTTCTTGTGCACTGAAACTGCAGATCTGCCCTCTACGATGTATGATTCAGTGAAGCATAATGTCCTACTGTATTTATGCTGGTCTGTAGTGATATGTACCATCGTTATTAATTTCTTCTTCTTATTCTTCCTCTTCTTCCCTTTTCTACGTTAATTCTTTCGAGCTAACATCAAGATCTAAAACTTGACTATGCCCATACATAAGGGAGTATTAGCTCAATGGTTAACGCCGGTGCCTTTCAATCATAAGGTCCCGAGTTCGAGTCACTCCAAGATTAATGTATGTCGTCCAGTTACAGAGTTGTTGACAATTGACAATTCATAATCATGGACGTTAAATATGAATCTAAGAGACTGACTTCGGTCAGCTTGTGGCTTTGATAAGCCAATGAGGCTTCTTCGCGAGTTCCTGCTTGCAGGAGGATCTAAAATGCATACATACTTGTTGGGTATACACATGTATTCCAGGTAATTCAATGAGGATATATTTTCTTACAGCAGCCGTATACAATTGCTCTGAAATTTGCCCCAATCTACCGAGTGCAGTGGCATCTATACTCAATATGTCTGTAAGATTGCAAAATTTTGACCAAACTACAACAAACCCGCTATTTTCTAATAAACATGAATGTTAGAAGGCAAGAATTAATGACAATTAACATTCGGTTTTCAAAAATTTCAGTCACTCATGAGATAACTTTTTCTTAATTTAGTATTAATCATATCATCACACTGGCTTCCTGTTTCTGAAAGAATTAAATACAAACTTCTCATCCAATACAAAGCCATCCATGGTTTTGCCCCAAACAATATTTCCAACAATACTCACCATGGATACAAATTCCGACTTGTTCACTCAGATCAAACAGTGCTATTCTCCTAAAGCCACCTTAAAATTAAAACTAAGATGTACGGTGGGCGTTCTTTCAAATTTGCGCCCCCCAAACTCTGGAACACTCTCCCCACCCTTATTAGGAATGCCCCGACCATAGATAACTTTAAAAGCATCGTAAAAACTCACTTAATCACGAGCTACCCTCATTGGACGTTGTAAATTTTCCAATCCGATTGAGACCGCCCGCATAATGCGCAATATAAATAAGTAAATTTTTATTATTTATTATTATTATTATTAAAAACCTAATCAGTACATTATTTGAACTCCTTTATAGTCCTATTTTAAGCGATTCTGCCAACTAACTCACATGCCATATACGTTTACTCTTGTCACATTAGAGTAGATAGGACAGCGTATTTTACTATTGGTGATGATAAGCTTGGTCATCTTTTGCATGAGTGAACAAGCTGTTGTAGGTGACAACTCTGACGTGCAAAATCCGACCGACTGCCTGCCTGAATCCACAAATACTGGTAATTATTACATTACATAATTACCTGGAATCCCAGCATGATGCTCATATACCAGGGAGGAGACTCTTCGATGCTAAACTGTAGATCTCCTTTGAGAGCCTTCAGGGCTTCCTCTTGGTTTCTATCCTCTGTATGGTTGGTTGTCATGCCGACAGCATGCTGACCGTCACCGTTAGCATGCGAAGTGCCAACACCGTTGCCATCTCCAGGACCATAACTCTGTTCCTTGGAATTCTGAGAAATCATAAAAATATGTAAATATGTAATATGTAAATATGTAAAATAATCCAGGTATTGAGAAAACATTTCAGAGATGCTCCGGCTGGTAGAATGAGGAGGGCCATTGACCGTTGTAGTGAGAGGTCGCTATAAGTGGGGGGGGGGGGTGTACATTGCTGAATAGGTTACCAGCTCAGATCTTGACACGGGGTGTGAGAGTGCTAACTGTGAGTAGACAGGTAAGCAAGGAAACAAAGTAAATTCAGCAGTAATCGAGTATAACACTCAAATATGCTAGGAAGTCAAAACAATGGTCACGTACTGTATATGATCATACTTCGATCAACACATACATTCATACTAATGTAAGAAAATATGTTAACCGTGGATACTGAGGTGGTTGCAAATATACCAAGGTTCTTGATTACAATGTTGCAATTTTAGAATAATTATAAACAAATTGCATGAAAGACACACGTAAGTTGCACAATTAAAATAAGTTACTTTTGGGGGGGGGGGAATAATTTTTTTTAAAACAAACTGTCGACACGGGACTTGAACGATGACTAGCCAATAACAGAAAACAACTTATTGTTTCACCTGAACTTGTACATGAATGATACTTTAAGAAAACAGACCCCCAAAACATGACAATATTATATACATTACACGATTTCAATTTTGTTATATTGATCAATATTGATCGATGCTGAAGAAAAAAAAAATGATTAACTCCCAAACACCTGTTCTCAGTTATTCTGTACTGCAGTATTAAAATGGAACTTTTGGAAATTATGATCAGAACCAAAAATATAAGAAAATACTTATGTAGGACAGCTGTATTAAAATGTCTGTTTAACTGCATATACTAATTTTCCTCACTATACCTATGCATACCTCTTGAAGCTAAGAATGAAATCTGAAGTTAAAGGTAATCGGTATCACCCCTCCCTACCCCCCTCCCCCCACCAAATAACCTAAAAGGAAAGGAAATGGTTCGTTATGATGTATACTGGAATTTTACTCCCATCATCCCAAACGTTTTGGGTCCTCAATTGAGACAATGATTTGGGAATAACTTGGAGAGTCACATGACCTATATGAAAGTATTTTTAGCATGGTGAAATGTAAGGTCAATCCAGATTGACCTTTTAACAATGAGACACACCATGCAATCGAATACTGTTTGTTATTAAAGTAAAGACCTTAAGCCACCTGTACCCAAGACAAAAATGGAGGTGTTTTTTTTTTCTCTTCAAAACTTGCAGCAAACAATTCCAGTCATACTGTAAATCCAGGGCTTTAACCCAGCACCTAGCTGTCTACATTTATAAACAAAATTGTCACAAACCTCCATATCTTGCCCAAGATTCAGTCTCTCTGCCCCAGTAGTAGTAGTTTGAGCTCCTTGTTGTTTTGTCTCTGGAAAGTTTGGAAAATTCTCAGTTGGTCAACAAGTCAGCTGTTATCTAGAAACAAATAATTCAAAAACAAGGTTGACCAATGCTATTCTAATTCCCATCCACTGTACGACTGACTACTTTGTTCACAAACTACTCTGGCTAGGATGAGGCGAGACCATATCAGATGAGACATATGTATTTAAGCCCGATACCTTCACGCTGAGACTTTGTTGATCACCATATAAGAGGAAGTGGTTCTTAGCTATATTGGTCTGGAAGTAAGAAACAATAGCAATAAAATTGAAAGTAACCAATGAAAAGTCACTGAGAGACAGAAAAAAACAAAAATATGGTATCAATCAGTTGTGAATACTAAACCAAGGTCATGACTACCTGGGGTGAGAATTGTTGGAAACCACAGGAAATATACTGAATTGTGAAGAGCAAACAACAACTGTGAATAGAAGTAGGTTTGTATGTCAATGAGGTATATTGTTGTACAGTATTAAATCGAACCTCTGGACAAAATTAAAGGTACAGTAGTCAGTGTAGGCCCCAGCTTATAGCACGTTATAATTATAACAGAGAGCATTTTACCATTATCTCACCTCCCAGAAACCTCCAACCCACTGCAACCTCTAGCTCCATGTTCTTAGTTCCAGGAGAACAGAAACCCTACACCTGTTTGTGCACCTATTATTACGTAATCTTTAGTAGGATGTGTGGTCATTTTAGTAAACATGGGGACAGAGTAACATCCTGTCCCATTCTCTCATAATCCATTGTAAAAGAGTATATAAGATGCAACTTTCACCATTTGTATTCAGTAGCAGATATCCAGCCAAGTGAAGAAACAATTTACTCTGTTAAATTCAACTACTTGTTTGTGCCTTTCTTTCTTGTTCACATACCGATGTGACATAATTGCTACAAGTTTTCAAAAAGTACTTTCCTGGAGGTCTTTGCTCTCCAAATTGTTCTCAGACACTTTTAAGGAATACACAAGATGACTGAATGTCTAAGTGAGGACAATTCCCTTGAAGGTTGTTATAAAAACAGTTCAAGAATTTTGACCAAAGGTGACCATATTTGAACATATAGCATATTTGGGGCCAATACAGTATACCTGTAAAGATACTACACGGTATTCAAGTCGTCAGCAATGAAAGGACAAGATACTCACTTACAGAAAGGAATATGCCATTAGAACAACTAGGGTTGATTGATTCAATTAATTATCTCAAATTGGCCTGTATGAATAAACATAAGGCATGTACTTAATACTTTGAATCTTTTATCATTGCATGCAAATAGACGCGTAGGTCATCTATCAAGCTTCCTTCATTGGGGGCAATTGTTTCCTTTTTTGTCATAATTCACACGCATGTTTACAGATCTCTACATAGAAAATATACCATCAAAAAAATGACGGGGCAATTGTTCAAAAACAATTACACTATAAAAATCTGACCTTGCTAATATTGAAAATCATCAAAATTTAAGAATTGTCCAAATAGACAATTACAGAAACCTATGAGAACAGAGTAACTTTTGGGTGTACAGTACAGTATATGAACACAAAGTAACTGCAAATCTATAGACTAACATGTCCAATTAAAGGGACCTTGTACCCATTTTAAACTTCATGGGTTGGCCTACTTCAGAATGTACCAAAGTGGGCCTGCTATTTTGCTGAGCCTCACTACAGAACACATTCAATACAAATTTGTTTCTAATTTGACCAAATGTGAAAATTTTTCCCACCATAAAATTACTACACATTACTTGGATTCTGGAGACGTTATGTAAGTTAAGCTATTTTTTTTTTTTTGGAAGCCTAAGTAGAATCACCATACATTATACATATGACTCAATATTCACCTAAAACTGGATAGCAAGCTAATACTTCCAAATGCCATATATCTATATATTTATACAAATAAACAAGGTTAACAAAAGCTCAACATCTGGAAAATCTGGAAAAAAACAGGATGTGACAAAGCTGCACATGTAAAGCGCCGACGGTAGAGTGAGGACAACAGATTCACGATGCCACTTCAAATACACCCCAAATAGTAACATGCCCTTGAGAAAGACAAATGATTCTTCTTTTTCTCATTCCACTGGGGGGATGGGAAGGGGCATACATGCAATTCACATTTTACTTTTAAATTAACAGAAGTATATTAATTATCATCCATTATCCTAAAAAAAACTTGCAATTCTTGATAGAATCAGGATGTGTTCACAGACCGCACGCATGGGTAACCACCCATGATGGTAATTATGCGTTAAATGCTGTTAATTGAAACAAGTAATCGAACACAACAATATGAATTATACGCAGTAAACTGATTCTTGTTTTGTTTTCCTGTCCTCTTTGTAGAAGGTTGCGGGTAACTTGGGATGTTAAAGGAAGGCAAGGGGGCGGGGGGGGGGGGGAGGAGGAGGGATTGGAGGAGGGTTAATATCGGTATGGGGTAAGATGAGTGTTGGGTGGTCAGTGTGAATAATTGCTAAGTTTAATTTAATTATATTGTAATATGTAACACACTCACATAAAAGAAATTACATAGAGCTTAAATATAGTTACACTAATAAACCTTCTACTTTTCTAAAAAGTTCTCAGTGCAACTAATTTGTTATAGTTTGCTTAAATATCTCCCTGTACCATAAATATCAACTTTGCAAATGAAACCGATCTTTTATCGTGAAAAAAGAAATTCCGAAAAGTTAAAAAGTTGAAAAATAACTCACGTTACTTCTCACAGGGAGATTTCCGATATCACTCCGATCTTAAAGAAAGGTTACTAACTTGTTACAATCTGCCAAAGGTGAGAAACTGGAAAGTAATAAAGAAGCTGTCGAACCGCCTTGTACAAACATTGACACTAGCTAAAGAGTTATAATCTAGCCGTGTAAAATATGTCATCCCAAAGAGACCAAGAATAAGCTTTATGCTAAAAGCCACACAGAATTATCTGATAGGAATTTGGGTAAGAATGCTTTTCTCCGAAAGGCGTTATCACAGAGTGCATACTTCATAGAAATCTAGTCATATTCTTACAACGTGTAGGCCTATATTTCCCTTTACTCACACACAAGAACTGGGCAAAATACCATTGACCCATCTTAATGACTTCCGTTTCAATCGTTGTTAGGGAAACACGTTTCTACTCTGGTGAGTGTCAGATACTGTAATAGACCCCGTTTAAAGATAAAGTCCTATTTCCTTGAGGTTAAATGCATACTACCCAGGGCTGTAAACAAATATCTCTACGTTTATTCATCAACAGCTAACCAATATCTACACTTAACATGTGACGCAACAGGAAACATGATATCCCTTGTGATCGTTTAATCTTCCTTAATTCAGGGAAACTTCCAGAAGCTGTTACTTGTACGTGCTTCAAATGTAAAGTAGATTTTTTTCTCGATGAACCGGTTATCTCTGAAAGGAACTGGTCTGGAAGTTATCAGAATAATGAGAGGGCAGAAAACGTGCAACTTTTCAAGTTTCTCCAGATTTTTCTAGAATAAATTTTATTTCTGAAATTTGCTAATTATTTATACATATACTGTACTTGTTATTCATTGGTTCATATTATTCAAAGGATAGAATTAATCCCTAATAGTATAAATTAATCGAGTGTAAATTGTAAGCATTATTAAACTTTGTAAGCATTATTAAACTTCTCAATTCATGGGAATCAATTTAAAACAATTCTGGACTGATCTGTAAGTTCTCCAACGAAACAAGCAAAGTGATCATGCCATGCAAGCAAGTCGATCAGCAAACACGACACCAAGATACTTAATTGGAACTTTCAAGGACACTCAAGTTAATTATTTTACCTAATCTCTAACAGAGTTTACATAACCTATAATAATCATTTAACATCTCCTCTTCTTAACGTTTAAGTCTACAAAAGTTCTTATCCCACGATATTTGACAAAACTATTAAAATAAATACTTCTCTCAGTTTCCTTTGTAAGTAAAACAATCATGCTGTAAATTTGCAGAGTAATAAGTTTAGCCAACCATGTAATCAATATTAGATTTACAGTAGTGTGACTTTAACTCTTTATTGACATTTCTATACACTCCAGCACAAGGGCGTAGGAACCGGGGGAGCTGGGGGGGCGCCAGCCCCCCAGTGAAAAATGTGGAGGGGCAGAAGCATCATTCCACCCCCCCCGGTTCGCAAGTCAGAAAACCCCTTTTTCACTTTCAAATGAGAAAAAAAATCTCATTTGGAGCACCAAATTGCATCTAAGGCCAGGTGAAAATACAAAATTAAGTTTACAAATTGGAGTGGGTGTTGAAGTGTGCTATATTGCACCAAATTGCATCTGAGGCCACCTGGAAATGCAAAAAATTTCACACCCCCTCCCCTTAGACCCCTCCCCCAGGCCGGCCATCAGTCTTCAGCCCCCCACTCAAAAGTACCTTCCTACGCCACTGCTCCAGCAATAAACAGGAGAGGTGGTATGTTTAATATTTGTGACACTGGATGCCAAGTTGGAACTGTGTATTAAGTAATTTGAAGATTTTACCTGACATCTATTACAGCAATATTATCCTAACATTGTAAGGTTAATGTTCCTATTGTACATGAGGTGGTTTGAGACAGTGTTGCCAACATTGAGGCAATTGTTTGTCCATTGGAGGGGGGGGGGGAGGGGGGGTTGGTTATATGCCTTGAAAACATGTGAAATTAAAACTTGATTCAACCTTGATGATATGGGTGTGTCACTTGGCCTATTAACCTTCTCATGTTCTATAAACTATTGTGGTTATTTGCTATTGGCAACAAGTAACATGACTGCATGGATTGCTTGATAATATATTTGCATATGCAAGGTATGTTTGTATGAATTTATCTTTGTATGTATGTCATGTTCTACACTAAAAACATGATGTACAGTATAAACGATTCGGAAACTTGGATAGATCTTGTATATAGAATGTGGTTTAAGACGTATAAATATTGATCAGCCTGTTCTCATGTGCTTTGTTTTGCATGTTTCGTTTGGTTAAGTGAGTCACATAAGATAGCAGTAGTAAACGTTGGCACGTACCACCCCACCTTGATTCTACTATCAATCAAAGAGAACCAAAACTTACACTCCACATTGTCACAACACATTGTCACAATTATAATAATTAGTTGCGGAACTAGGTTCAGGTTTTATCGATTGTATAGACTTTTTTCCCCCTTTGCATATTTAGTGTTACTTTTAATACGATATCAAATAAGTAAAACTATACTGGCAGAAAAAACTTAAGAAACAGAATAGACAGACAGAAATATTTCAGTTTGCCCTCAATTTTCCTTTCAGGACCATGACAGTCAAAAGTGTCAAGATGACACCAAGCTTGGTGGTTTCTACAACAACGACACAAAGAGTGACAGAAACTTTACAACTAGGAAGGTGTGGATCGGTGGTTTTATTGTTGAAAAAACGTGGTAGTTCATAGAAGATACAGAGACAAGATAAAAGAAGGAGAACAATGGACCATTGTTGATACAATAAGACTAGATAGCAGTCAATTCACTGGTGTGCACCCCAAAAGGTACTTGACATGGCATACTCCTATTATTACCTATGGTCTATCATCAGTCCGGGCTCGACTGTTCAGTCCGGGCTCGACTGTTCTCCTTCGGGGAAAAGTGCCAAAAAGCAGTAGGAACATCTTTTTTGATCTACATTATAGCAATCAGGATCTGACATTGCTTGTGATATCAGCATTGTTAGGGCTATCCTCTCCAGAGAGGAATACAACCCAGAAAGAGGGAGAACTAAAGATAGAGTGAGATCATAAAATACTCCAACTGCCAAACAAAAAATTCTCAAAAGTCTAGCACTGCAGAGAAGCTGAAACATTTGACCTTGACCTTGACCTACAGTACAACTGACATACTTCATTCCTAGCAACAAAGGCTCACATAGACCCTGCATGAAGGCAGTTTGGCTTGAAAAGTTGAAAACTACTTTGGCTGGCCATGGAGCTTTAATTATAAGGGAAAGGGGAAGCATGATCCTGCAGGTTGGTGTGTACATAGAAAGCAGGACAATACGGGGAAAACTAATAAAGGCACAAAGTAGAAGAGCAAATTATTCAGAATGGAAGCAAAGGATATCTAAACAAGAACCAGCCAGAGGAAGAGGAAGCTGACTTCACTGAAGGAGGGGGTGTGGGGAGGGGAGTGATTTCCCCAGCCCTGGCAAAACCACCCTCTATTGGAATTACTAACCACTAAGAAAAAGAAAAAAAAGCTTCCTGGTGGCTGGGCTTCTAGCCACCAGATTCTTAAAGTGGGGATTAAGTATAGTTGGTATACTGTATGGGTCAAATTAGCTGACTTAAATATATTACAAACACAGAGTCAGGCCAGCCTGTACACTACAGTACAGTAGTACAAATATTACTATAGACTGCACCCAACACGATGAGTATGGTACAGCTTACGCAAGGACCCTTTTTTTTCTTCTGGAGCCCTGACTAAATATTTGCCATATGCCCTGTACAAATGCATGCATAGTGCATAGAGTCATCTAGTGGAATAAACAGCCTTTCAATAGCTGAATGTTTGTTATCTATACAGGAGAGGATGGCTGAGTGAATTGTTAAATACAGTAGGTCTGGCACAAAATTTCAAAGTTGTTTATATTTTTAGAACTGTTGTTCAGACATTGTTGAGTAAACTGTAGGTTCCCAGCTTTGACCACTGGCATATATATATATAGGCATAGCAACCAAACTGCTTGATAATTATATATCATTTCATGTATAATAAATAATAATATATACAATCATAATGCATATATTAACATATATAATTAATTATCAAAAAATTATATATAATTTATATACTGTATTATATTTAACGAGAGAGAAACCATTGATGGATGATAACACTGGAATATCGACCAACAACAACGTTTATCACTTGAAAAAAAGTGATTAAAATACAATAAAAAATTAAATACAATTAACAATGTTTTGGCAGCCAGAGGGTGTAGGCAATATGAACACTGGCAAAATTATAGTTAGAGGTGATGGGCCACCTGTCATGCCTGATCTTGAATCACAAACACTTACAAGGCTCATATAATCTTCTTCATGATCACAATTCATCCCCGCCCTCACTTTCCAAGTGGCCCTCACAACCCCCCTCCTGGAGACCACAGAACATGTTACTTATCATTATAGGACATATAGGTATCACAAAGGTGAACAGTGAATAAATGCTCCAAATGGATACATGTAAAATACCTGCCTATTAAAATAAACAATTTTTTTTATAAAGCAGGCATTAACATTGCCTGCATACATGCTAGAAATTAATGGCCAATTATCTTTTAACGTAGCGAGTGACCATGACGAATAAATTAAATTACAAAGTACATGCCTTAAAATAAACATATTGAGTTGTGTATCAATTAAAGCAATGTCAACTAACTAATATTTATTTAACTAAAAGTATGTTAAAGAGTATTTCCAAACAAATTGAAAAGCAGGCATTAACATTGCCTGCATATATGCTAGAAATTAATGGCCAATTATGTTTAAACTTCAGCGAGTGAGCATGAAGTATAAAAGTATATGCCTATTAAAATATGTATACATATTAAGTTGTGTATCAATTAAAGCAATGTCAATTAACCGATAATTACAGTATAAGCATGTAAAAGAATCTTTTAAACCAAACTGTAGAGCAGGCATTACCATTGCCTGCATATGCTAGAAATTAATAGCCAATTATGTTTAAAGGCATTAAAGACTCGCCCCAAACCGCGTGCTGCGCTCTGATAAAGTTAACTTTCCGTTGCTTGAAAATGATGTTTTCTTCTTGTCGCTACAACATGCAGACAGTAATGAATCGTGATACCTTGTTATCTTTGATCAAGACCGGAGATGTCCACGCTGCTATGTACACTGTGTTGTGGGTATTGACCTTAGCTGTATGTATTGACTGTACACTAGTGTCTAATTACAGACGGTAACAAGCTGTGTGTGTATTTTCTGGAATTCAGAATTTTTTATACTGACAAACATACACCCCCCCCCCCCCCCTCCAACCCCTAAAAAAAATCCTGCTAATTTAATTGTTTGAAGTTGTCTGATACTGTACCTTGTCAACTTACAGTTCTTTCTCATAACAGAAATTTAAAATCGTGACTGGCAGATTTCTATTATGTGTTTTTTCCTCATGGAATCTGATCATGCATGATTGCTAAATTTGTTCAATCTTTTGTTTATAGTCACACTCTACAAACTTTCAGCAGGGCCCAATAAATATATATGAACCTACAGTATCCTAGCAAGACCAAATAGATTATATGTGTACTGTAAGATGGTCAGCACCAGGTTAGCCCTCTTAAGAAAAAATTAAGCAATACATCGATGTGCCAACTTGTGTATTTTATAATGGATACATTCTTCCTTACTTCGAGTACTGTAATCTTGTATGGGAATCATGCAATCAGGGAAATATTAACAGGATAATTAAGATCCAAAAAAAAAGAATTATCTTAAGTGCTAATGATGATGCAAGGTACCTTTTAACGCATAAATGACTAATTATGTAAATCTCCTAACGGATAAGCACCCAATTAAATGAATGTAATGTTTCCTGCTTAAAATAATGTGCACAATTGTGCTCTTAGGTCTGTGACATCAAGAGGGCTCTCCTTGTCCGAAGGGGGGGGGGGGGGGAGACTAGACTGAAATACGTAAGGAAAGAGTTTCATTTATTGCCTCTAAAGAATGGAAAGAGTTACCTCCATATTAGAAATGCACACAATTTGTGAAAGAAACTTTATATTTTTTATCTTATTTTTATGCAAAAGTTCTAACTATCTTATCATGTTTAAATTCTCAACTTTCTTAACTGATATTTAGCTTTGTAGCATAATACCTATTTTGTATTCATCTGTTTTGCAATGGGCTCATTGTTTTTGTTTACCATTACTTACCTCTAAATTTGTATTATTTTACATTCATTTCACATGTTAGTGCTTACATGCGGAGTTTTACATTGGGCTCATTTCATTCGTTTACATTTTATTCGTTTACGTTCAGTTATCTAAATATTTTTTTTTTTTAGTGATCTTTGCACTGTATGTCCGTTCTTACATTCAAACTTATTATTGCATAATTTACATTGTCACCCTATGTTTACTTTCTTAGCTTTTTTTTAATGACAATTATATTTAAGCGTCCCGAGGACAGTTAGCCTCTGCTAACTGAATTACCTTCTCAGAATAAAGTTGATCTAAATAAAAGATATAGGTCATCTGTTTTATCTTCAAAATATGCTAGAATGTCACGGTGGTCAAATTTTTACACGGTCTGTTGTTCTCTCTCCTTCAGAGTTTTGCGACCACACTGAGTCAGTTATTGTCCATATTAAATTTCACACCAATCAATGTCAAAGAATTAATTAATTGGAGCAGTAGACCTTCATGGAAAATAATTCATACGAAAGCTCAAAAGCAAATTTCACCGACCTCAAAATTTAAGCTATCTACTGACAAAATGCCTGTGGAGTTTGCCGTTGGCCTGTTGTACAAAAAGCCACAGGCATTTTCCTGCCAGTAGATGTTAAGAATATATTAAGCCTCCCATTAGACTGCTTATTATCAGTGCTCAAATATTAAATTTGAGCTGCTCTCAAAACTTTCTTTAAGAATGATACATATATGCACTCTAGGTTAGACATGCTAAAATACACAATTAAAGGTAGTCATGCAGCATAGGCCCCATTCTTCCCAAATAATAGCATGCTATAATTGCTAGAAAATTTCAAAAAGTACTTTCCTTGAGATCTTTACTGTCCAAATTGTTCTCAGACAATTTTTAAGGAACACACAATATGACTGAATGTCCCAGTGAGGGAAATTTTCCAAAGGTTGTAATAAGAAGAGTTTAAGAATTTTGACCAAAGGTGACCATATTTGAATACCTAGCATATTTGGGGCCATTACAGCATAGCTTTAAGGTCGGTATCATTCAGATAAGTTACTTATGCTGTACAGACAAACACTACTGTAGCAAGGATGGATCAGATCTACATATTTCCACGGAATCTTGTGACATAGTGCAAAACAAAGAAGAAGAAAACACTATAGATCTAATTTAATTTTAATTAAGTGAGAAAATGTGATCATGTGTATTTCTGTTTTAAGAAGCCAAACTTAGGTACCCAACAAAATAAATTGGATCATATCCCACATTCCCAGTGGCCTGCTACTAACAATAGTGGTTTATTTGTATGGGTTAGGATCATGAATGGGTTATAAAGGCAAGGTTACAAGACACACACACACATCACTATAGTGCCCAAACAACCTACTTTACAAGCCTTGAGGAATATTTGAGAAATACATGGCAGCCCACTTCCATTCAGCCTGATATCCACCTGAAACTGCCTTAATTGGCCTAATGTTAGGCAAACTGTAGGCTGAAGCTTAATGGTCTCGTATAGGCTAAGGTAAGGATTAACTTCAGGTATGAGGTAAAATACATACCCTTTTGTGTAGTAACCTGAAAATTAGGTCTATAGGTAAACCATTATTATAAATGGATACATATGGTAGACTATGAGGGACACATGATTATCAAGCCAAGGCTATGTTTAATCCTAATAAAGTCCAAATTACATATATGCAGGGAGCTGTTAGAGTAGCAGCTCCCTGATATATGTCAATTAGGCTAGGACTCGACCTCGCATGAGTAGCGTACAGTACTTTGGCTATCGCACTTCCTAAGGGAAACATAACTGCTTTTCTGATTCTTTTAAATGGTGAAAGACGCAAAACTCACTTGGAAACAGTCAAACTTCTTCGAAACGTTTGTGTCGGCCTTCCACTGTAACTTATATAAGTGATTGCTTTTGTCTTGTGCTCTTATACCTAACGATAGGTATCGATCCTGTGATTCTAACGTAGTGTCGTAAACTTGTTGCACAACTTCAAAGGCAAAACTTATTCAGTATAAAACATACACCACCTGCATGGACTGAGATGTGTGTATATTTGTGTAACACTATATAACGAACGTCTGAGCTCACAAATGGTTTGTTTACATCCAGATAAGGTGATATATGTAAAGGAAACTTTACCCTGTGCATGGTATCAAATATCTTAACAGTCATCTGGATAAAAAAAAATAGTTTGTAACTTATACCTGGGAGTTGTTATGGAACTCCCTGCTTCTACTCGAATACGAATAACCATTACAAAATAATTGTTCATTTAGCCTATTTCGAGAAGAAAAAAAACAATTAATTATAAGTTGCATAGCCATATTCCAATACTTGGCATTCATTGGCCAAAAAGTTTGCAATTTTCTAGTTTGAATATGCAGTATCAAGATTAAAGCGTCACCCAGTTGGGACAAAAAATTTCTATACTGTACTCTCATGTCCCACTTCCCAAAGCAGTTGCATTGTTTGTATGAAAACAGTATGAATATCATGTTTCTATCAGATAAAGGTTAGTAACTGTTCATACTGTCAAAACGAGTGCTTTGAAGCACGATTTGGGATGACAGTTTAGAGAGATAATAGCATTTGGAGAGTGTCCCAACTGGCTGAAAGCGTTACGTTTTCAGTGTTGGTTCCAGGGTTTTTCGGAAGGATTGGCCCCAGAGCAAAATTATGTCTGCAGTAGTTACTTCTTTTGTCAAATTTGCAGATGAAGGGCCACGTACGTCCGGGTGTCCTTGCGTTCATGTGTTCTTTCTTCTGGAGAAAGGTATCGACTAAAGAGGAATTTATCCACAATCAAGGGCGTAGGAACCGGGGGGCTGGGGGGCGCCAGCCCCCCCCCCAGTGAAATATATGGGGGGCGGAAGTATCGTTCCGCCCCCCGCTCCGCAAGTCAGAAAACCCCTTTTTCATTTCCAAATGAGAAAAAAATCTCATTTGGAGTACCAACTTGCATCTAAGGCTAGGTGAAAATGCAAAATTCTTTACAAAATGGAGTGGGTGTTAAAGTGTGCTATATTGCACCAAATTGCATCTGAGGCCACCTGGAAATGCAAAAAAAATTCCAAAGGGGAGGGGGACTCCCCCTCCCCTTAGACCCCTCCCCTGGCCGGCCATCAGTCTTCACCCCCCCCCACTCAAAAGTACCTTCCTACGCCACTGTCCACAATGCATCGATTTCAGATGCTATTTATAAATGTACTTCACCATGTTGCAACCAAAACACAAATGTGTACATTACCCATGTGAAAAGATAAATAGTGTATTTACATGGTATATTCAGTACATATCTAATTTGGCGTATAGTACTGAAGCCAGGAATTAAGTGCCACTTTGGGAGCTCCAGTTCCAAGACCTAGTTAAATTACTAACTGGGAGATTTGATTCCTTCTAACATATATTTATTTGTGTCTGCAAATCATTACGTGGGGAAAACAGGTATCTTAAACGGTTTGCTCGCCCCTCGACTGGATCCAAACTATGACCTCTGCTGCCCGTGTCGGCCCTCAGCGCCCCCAGTCACTGACAGAGACACCCACCTACACCTCTGATAATGTTATCATTACGATCAAGGTCCTGTTTATCTTCCCCCTCCTATGCTCCTCCCGGGCCCTATACCTCCACTTTTCAGAAAAAGGCCCGTGCCCCATTCTGCTCTTCCAAATTATTGTCAGATGTCGAGGATCGTGTTAGAGAAGAACAGATGTGTCCCAGAGAGGTCAAATCGCTGAACAGAGTAACAGAAAAATACTCCAAGAATAAATACTATTTTGAGGCTCGAATTATTGACAATCGACCGGGCTTCTGCATGGTACAACAGCTATACAATAACACTACGGTGTGCAACTGTTACTCACCATAACACTTCATTTACCGTTAGTGTATATAGCAGTCAAAAATGCCAGATCAAGCAAAACAAACCATCATATAAGTTGACGATATAGACATTTTGGAATGAATCTCTAGGATCTCCCCACCCCCACCCCCTTGCCCCCTACACACAAACAACAAACGAAAAGCTTATTTGAAACAGTAAAACACTTTTGACTACATCGGGTTTCGAACCTCTGACCTCGGCGACTTGCGCTATACCAACCAGCCATGTGTACCATCCAGCCAATAGTTGGTGGATATCCCTATAAAGTCATTTCTTGGATGGGAGTGCCACCCATAAGCCGCCGTCTAACTAGGCAGTCACGACCCAATTTCATTCGTTACATCCTAAAAAGCGGCAGATTGAAAATTTCATCTTGACTATACTGCGCTGTTGATGTTCCTTTATAGTTGTGAATTTTACTGACAGATGCTATTTTTATTTACCAAACTTATTAAATACAACCCTGGGTTGAGAGCACAGATATCGGCTGATGTCTTTTCTGCGAAGGGGGTATAAGGCGGAGGTTTGTTTGGGTATATAAGGGGGCTTATAGATTCCCAAAATTGCTATCATTTCCATCATTTTCACTACATTTGTGTAGTACAAGTGAACAAAAAAAGGTTGATTTCTTTTCGGGCGATGGGGAATGGGTGCAATTACCTATAGACATCGCTTAATGGCTACATGAATACTGAAATGGCCAAACATCCCATTGTTATTGCAACAAATACAGCAGTCATGCATGATGGGATATTCAGGGTCTTAGAACATCTGTTTTCATAACAAACCGTGTTTCTGGTCATGCGTGCTTTATTAATACACGTTTACTGATGATAGTCTCTGTTTATAAAGGAAGTATACTTGTTCTAGTTCTTCAAGTTCGTATCTTCTTATCAGTTCATCAGTTTCTCTTTAAAGGAGTTCTCAGTGTTTTCATACGTCTTATACAGCCAAGTCTTTACTTGGGTATATAGGCTATGTTGATATGGATGTCAGTTTCAGGATTTCTCGAAAGGGGAGTCGGGTGGAGGGGGGGGGGGGGTACGGGGGAGGCGTGTATAGGTGTAGATATCGAAATTTACACCGTAAAACGTAAGGGATGGGTGCACGCGAACGAAGCGCGCTAAACAAGTATCCACTACTAAGTTCCGCCTTATGATCAGTGTCATGTATAAGGAGCTATACCTTTAAATAAAGAAAATGACTCCTCTCCGCCCGCCCCCCCCCCACCCCCGTCTGCCTCACTGGATGTACATATCCCTTCCTAGCTTATTATCCTCTCTTTTTATTCTGAAAGTTGTGGTATGTAACACGTGATACTGCAGATGAATTAAACTTGAGAGTTGATTCGATCAATCATAACACTTCTCTACGCACGTTAAATACATCAGCGTTCTTATCTTTAGAGTTTCTAAACAAGAACAAATAGGTCGGAATTGCATTCTGCACTGCTGAAAACATATATGTACAATGAATAAATCGTCCTCCATAGAGATTTAGAGAGCCTAAATATGCCTCAGAATGCAAACTTTTACGTCAAAAATATGTATTTATTTTCTTGGCGATTTTCCCCTCTCGGCCCTTATTTACAACGGTGTAGTTTTAAACGACATCAGGTCAAACTTCCTCCTTATTAAAATCTTGGATTCTCCCTTATTATTTCAAATTAACATCCTCGCGACTTATTGATGTTCCTATACAGATATAAATATTAACGGTGCATGAAACAACAATAATAATAATAATCATATTACTTACGTAGAGTTATTGAGAGCAACTATTGTATAAATACAAACCGGGAAACGACATGGATTTATATCACAGTCAAACAAATAGGGGTGCAGGCGGAAAACTTCAAATTTAGATGGCGCCATGCCACTATGTTGTATTTTTGTATTTTAGAATGCGTTTGAAATTACCCATTGATTAGGGGGCGTTTTCTAAATCATGTTCAGTTACATACCACACTAATGATGATGGTTTCAGTTGATTTACACACGAAATTTGTCACTTGAAGAGTTCTTCAGAGGATAGACAGAATTGTTCGCATCACCACTATAAATTTATATCAGAAGCTGATGGTTTGGATGATCAATGACATATTTTCTTACCATTAACGGTTTGATTTTGTGGCTTGCTTTTCTTCCTTTTGGGGGGGGGGGGGATTTTGAGACTACATCCGAGCCATCATGTAGTCTTTCTACTTCACTGATAAATTTCTAACATCTTCGAGCACCTGCAAACATGCAGAAGTAAAAATCAATGCAATCCTTTTAGTTCTCTTATTTCTTTAACCGTCTAAATATATGTTATTTTCATCCAGGACTGAGGTGACCTTGATTTGATCATTACCCTAACACTACGGGATGCAATCCAACTCATGACGTCAGCGAACATGTTAAACATTTGTCTAACGTTCAATGAAATGAACAAATTACATATTAATAATTATTAATTAATATTGAGGATTTATTAAGCGCAGACATATCCACCGATAACGGTGCTCAATGGGCATCACAATATTACCCTGGTCAATGATAACCTGTCAAACATAGAGACAATCCCTCCTCATGGCAGCAGCAGTATGGAAGCTCCTATAGGTCTTTGACCGAAAAAACTGAGGACCGCTGGTTTGAATCATCACATTAAAAAATGCGAGGAGTGGTGAGGGGGGGGGGGTGGGTAATAAGAAAAGAGTAGTAGGAGATGCTAATCAATTTTTTTTGTTAGGCGATCCCAATTATTCACCCATTGGCGAATGTTGTGGCCTTGGGATGGCTGCGCAGGTACCTCCTCCTCGTTGAGAATCTTTATATTGAAGTGTGCTTAGTAGCAAAATGGTGTTACATTTACAACTTTTAAAGCAATGAATGTATTTTCAACATTTTCCCACTTTTTTGATCATTGAATGAAAATCGTTATCAACTGTTGGAAGAGACCGGAAGCCATACCACCGCTTTCTAAAAAAAAAAAAAAATACCGTTACTGTCTCCCAATTTTTCCAAACTATTTTCGCGACCCTAAAAAAAGCGTCACGACCCTAGTTTGAATAAATAGCAAGGACAAAGAAGACCACCTGTGATGTCAAAAATAATTGGTGATTACATCAAAAAGGCGATGATAATCTATAACTACTTGGTGATAATATCAACGTATAATTGTTAAAAGCATCAATTAATATATAATCAGCCACTATTGGGTCATATTAGCAAGTATCTTGAATTAATCGGCGATTAACTATCACCAGTGCATTAGCCATACCGTATAGATGAGGCGTTGTCTAGATCACGAAAAAATATATTTCAAGAACATAAATGTCGCCCTCGAATAGTAATAGTTCGCCGTCGTCGATCATCCCTGCAATCAGTAAAAAAAAAGTTTTGCCGCTTTCTCTGAAAACAGAACGGAGTAGTATATTGATATGATTTTACAGCTCTGTTCAGGGACGTAGCCAGGGGGGGGGGGGCAGGGGGAGCGCCTGCTCCCCCTTTCAATGTCGAAAAAATGTTTAAAAACTGTTGTTTTTAGCATGGTATTTTGTCATTGGCCTTTTGATCTTGAATACTCGTCAGCTCCGTTAACTCGATTATAATCGTAGTAACATTCAGGCCTACTGATTCAGCACTTACTTAGTTTGGCAGATGTAATTAGCTTAATTTATCCTATAGCCTATTACAAGCCTACAGTTGGCCACTGCGTTATAAAATACATATTGCCTACCTAACCGCACTCGATGGAGTGTCACGAACCGTATGCACAACGACGTCGACAACGTTTGTTCTCATCCTTTCTATGATTCGTCCTAAGTTGTCGCACGAACAGCATGTTATGAAGCTAAGCTAGCAATCGTACGTGATACGCACTTCCTATAAATAATTATTACACTGCTAATACACTGCGATAACGATATTTGTTTTTAGGCCACTGCACATCATGGCTGTCTTACAAAATATGAAAGTTTATATCGCCATCAGTTAAGTTCGTCAAATGTATTAAAGTCCAGACATTGGACAATAAACAAGAATCATCCTTCTGGAAAATTGTAAAAGAGCATGTTTGCCTTTCTGATATATTATGTAAAAGAACATGTGAAAGAATTCAAACAGGAAACAAAATCTGCTGATAATATGATATCATATGATAATGATGAAACTGGCAAAACATTGCACCAGATCGAATCTAAGGACATTCAATTGTTCAAAAATATCTCAAAGGGGAGGGGGAGACCCCCTCCCCTTAGACCCCTCCCTTTATCAGTCGTAAAAGGTGCTCCCCCTTTCAAATTCCTGGCTACGTTGCTGGCTCTGGTGCCCACGTTCTTGGAAAACATATACTATACCGTAATGTAAAATCATAAAGTGTCCCGCTGTCACAATATGTGAGAGTATTCCCCAATATATCGATGATAAAAAAAACCTATGCTAAAGGATAGCTTATCCCAATGAGACATACGGTAGTCCGTCCTTTATACAACACTCTTACCCTACGTACAATTAACGATGAGGCTATAACATTATGTGAAATATCAAATACGAATATCAATTTTGAAAACTGAAAACTGAGACTGGCTTGGACTATCATGGCATTTGCAGATTTACCCTTCATTATGGTTTAGATTGAGAGCTAAAATAGGTAAAGATTTAGCTTGGTATACTTTCCAACCGCTGTGTCAAGTTTTGTTGCATAATCTCCCTACTTCACTAACGAGATTCCTAAACTACCGTAAACCAACTTTAATCCTTCTGATTTGCACACAATCAATAGTTTATTTCATCCTCTTCAAAATCCAATCATCAAAAATAAGGATTACAACTGAAAAAACCCACTAGGTCTATTTAGAGACTTTTCCCGACATTTTAGATGTATCATAGTACTTCTAATTGTTCTGTTGTACCTTCATGGTCTATTTACATATAATTAATCTGAACTATATATAGCATATGACGTTACCGCACTCTGCGCTACTCTTATATTATGTACAACATGTTATTGGTACTATACGTGGTAAGTATAAAGTATAAATGTCTCGAATACAATATAATATAGCTACGAACAGTTTGTCGCGGGGAACAATATTAGATTAGAAAGCGTTTACCAAATGGCTAACGAGTGAACAAGTAGAGTAATTTAGCTTATCAATTTGCTAACCGTACAACTTAATGGAGTTATTTAAAGCTGAAGAAAATATTCACTCGATTAATCCGGTCTTATGGTTATTTTAAGGCAATGTCGGTTAAATATAGGTCAATTCAATATTTATTTCTTTTCAAGCTGTTGCAATTTGCTCTATCCTCGATCCATTTCACTTCATACTGCCTTTATAGAAGGCTTCATTACTAATTAGTAAAAGAGTCTTGATAATTGTCTTTTAATCTTGCGGAAATACCAGACTGTTAGGTTTAAAATGGACTTGTGCTTAGTTTGCCTTAGTCGTAGTTAAAGGGCGGTAGTTAACGGAGGGAGGATGGAGGGGGGGGGGGGGGGGGTTCTCAGAAGTTTGGAGCAAAACTTGTCAAAAACTTGCAAGCTTTGTTAACCTTGGGATATACTATAAATGAAAAGAATAAAAACATTCTCAAACATCCATGATCAAAATTTTGTTCATACCCTTGTATTTTTGTAACTTGGCCAATTAAGCGTACAACCACTTTAACGATGACTCATTCATTCTCTTCCGAAACAGTGCAATCAGTTTCTGTTGGCTTAAGTGTGTGTTATCATGGAGCTATATGTTTATAGCTCCATGGTGTTATTAACGAAGTCCTTACGTTACCTTTTTCGTTAGTGTAAATATTCTATTAGGTCATTGATGATGTGCATCAGCTTAATGGGTTAAGTCCCAATATGATACGATAATTAAAAGTGCCGTTTCTGTTCTTCCTTCATAATTTCATTTATTTTAAAGTTATTAATAGACATTGTATGTAGCCTTTTAACCATCCGCTGGTATATATGCCTAGTTACAATAACGTTGCGCTCATTGAAAATATAGCCCGGCAGCTGGGCTGAAAGGGATAATGGTTCATAAGAAGGCCCAAAAAAGAGGGCAAAATAAACGGAAAATGAAGACCAAAAATAATCAACAGAAATTACAGTTCGTACTTTGCTGTATATGTCAGTCTCTTTGACAATTTATAACACGCATGCGCACAGATGATGTTCTTCAGAGTTCAAATTTCTCTGTCAACGGTATATGATTCTTGTTGAGTCGGAAACTAATGCATCTTGCTGACACCGTCTATCAAATCTAAATATCGAGCTGTCGCAACGCCAGGTTTTCAATGAACAATGATTTATTTAAATAAAGGTTGAAAAACAAATTGAAGGTTTAAAGGAGTATTCCGGAGGTCAAATTTGAGTAAATTTTCCTCTTGAAGGAAAATGCAAAAAAAAAAAAGAGTCATTTGTAGATGAAAATTATATTCTGTTAGCATATTTATAAGCAAGGTATACCGTAATTTTTTTTTTTAAATTTTAAATGTTTTGTTTTTTATTCTTAAATTTGAAGTGTCAAGAATGCATCTGGCAACCGTAGAGTTAGTGACGTCATCATGGCATTATGGGTTGAAAGTGTTATCGATGTTTCTATGATGTAGACATCACTTATCAACAGAAGAAACTAATGTCCTTCAGGGAAATAAAAAGTATTTGGATGAAGGAACCTTGCCGACTTCAGCGTATTTTATCAGCTAAGCGAACATCATTGCACCAAATTTCATGGCCGTTGGAATCGATACAAAGATTATAAATGGAAATTGAACGTTTTGAGACACCTCTTACAACGATAACACCAGAGAGCATATAATCCAAATCCACAGTGGGGGAATATTCCCCCTTTTCCACAAAGAAAATATTTAATACGGTAGCCGGTAGCCGACACATATATTTCTTACGAATATTATTATTAACCACTATACGACTTTTATTGAACAAAGATAGCAGCTATTCTCCTTCTCGACCAATTCTTCGATACATGGTTAAGATCAGTTCTCAAAAAAAAAGAGAAAGTTAAACTGGTGTGATCACACGCAATTGACACGCAGTTGTAATGTAACTCGTACAATCGTATCTTGAGTCAGTGCAACTTATCTGAAAATGTTAATTGTAACTATAAACTGTTATAATATATTGGCATCAATAAGCATTATCAAAAATTGATGAATATCAATTCATTTGCATGCACATTCTTTACTGATGAGGTAGTATCACAGATGTTTCTTAAAGGTAACCTTACTATCCCCGTTCTTTCCCCCTCTCTCTCCAATTTACGCGGCTCCTTTCACTGATGTGGTAAAATATCAGATGTTTCTTAAAGGTATCCTTACTATAACTGCTCTTCCCCTCTCTCCCCGAGTAACGCGGCTCCTTTTACTGATGAAGTAGAACGTCAGATGTTTCTTATAGGTATCCTTACTATAACTGCTCTTTCCCTCTCTCTCCGAGTAACGCGGCTCCTTTTCCTCTTGAAGTTGTATGTCAGATGTTTCTTTAAGGTATCCTTACTATCCCCTCTCTTTCCCTCTCTCTCTCCGAGTTATGCGGCTCCTTTTACTGATGAAGTAGAATGTCAGATGTTTCTTAAAGATATCCTTACTATAACTGCTCGTTCCCTCTCTCTCCGAGTAACGCGGCTCCTTTTCCTCTTGAAGTTGTATGTCAGATGTTTCTTTAAGGTATCCTTACTATCCCCTGTCTTTCCCTCTCTCTCTCCGAGTTATGCGGCTCCTTTTACTGATGAAGTAGAATGTCAGATGTTTCCTAAGAGTATCCTTACTATCCCCTCTCTTTCCCTCTGTCTCTCCGAGTGACGCGGCTCCTTTACTGATGAGGTAGTATCTCAGATGTTTTTTAAAGGTATCCTTACTATCCCCTCTCGGCTCTCCCCCCTCTTTCTTGGAGTTACTACCTCATCAGTAAAAGGAGCCGCGTATCTCAGATATTGTTTAAATGTATCCTTACTATCCTCGCTCTTTTACCTCTCTCTCCGAGTTACGCGGCTCCTTTACTGATGAGCTGGTATCTCAGATGTTTCTTAAAGGTATCCTTACTATCCCTTCTCGGCTTTCTCCCGCTCTTTCTTGGAGTTACGCGGCTGCTCCTCGATTTGACGACTGACGGTAAAGAGACGTGAAATGGATTTCTCTCCACGCTTCATATAATCTCGACAGACAAGTGCTAAATTTAGACCGCCTTCCCACAATGCCTCTTTGTTTCGGTTCAATCAAGGGGATAATCTAATGTTTATTTTTACTATTTCAATTAGAGTGTGGAGAAGTTAAGAATAGTTTTCCTTTAACGTCTTTCATATTGAGTTTCAGAACCCTCGTACGACAACAGGCAGATAGCAGAGTAGTCACTGCTAAGCCTATATTTATATATAACTGTATAGCGCATTTATATATCCTATTATTAGTGTTACAGAGTCCAACTAGCTCGAAGCATCGCCGGAGGTTGTTCGTAACATCGGCTGTTTTATGTCCATTTATTTTGCTGTTTAACTTTTTTTTTCGATTTGACTTTTCAACAGGTGGGGCACTAAACTCTGCAAACTTTTGGTACAAATTTGGAGTAAAGAGAAGACCACAAAAAGTCTTATGAACAGCTTGCAAGTCTCATACTGAGGTTGAAAAAAACAAACTTTTTACGACCTGTAATAGGCCTTTCTTATTTTCTTTCCGCTTGATATTTGGGAATATTACGCAAGAGCAAACGCATCTCAGTGTAGAAAGTTGAGAACATGGTTTAACTACCCCAAAACAGAGTATCTGTTGTGTTGTTTCATCCATGAAAGTCATCGGTTATACAGGAATTTAAATTCTTTGTACAAGAAAACCCGATATATTTTTCTTTTGGTTTTTTTGGACAACATTTTCTATTTTCTCTGAGGGCTGTTCACTTGGAAGAAGCTTTGAAGTTTTTGATTTTACTTCTAAAAATATGCTAAAGCCTTTTCTCTGTAAAGGTATACACTATCAAGCCACAAGCACCGTTAATGATAAATTAATTACAGCGAGCTTCTCGAGGTAACAACAATTTTATTTAAAAAAGAACAAAAACACTCTTATAATCTCGGACGGTTCGATATTTTTTATGTCTTCGCTTTACTATAGTGAGGATCGACATTTCACGCTTTCACTGAGCTTGCTTGAATCATCGCTCATTTGGGAAATTCAAGTTCGATCATAAATCGAAACGTTTGGAACAGGAGAACTTAGTTTCAGTTTGAAAGGAAACATTCCACCTTTTAGAATCCAAGTATTAAGTTTCTTAGTTGTGATTTAATCCAACATTCATTCCTCTCGGTCATTGACATATGACTTTTTTTTCGCTTAAAACATTTCGCTTGGGAAAACTATTCTTTCTCTCCAAAACAACATTTTGTAATGTCAAAAATTTGGATTTTTGTTCTTATCAGCGTTTTGTATACCCTTGGTTTATACGACTGGCTGAGTGAATAATACAAATTTACGCTTAGGATTTAAAACAATACATTCAAAAGTCGGATTTTTTTTTTGTAACTGTTCGAGTATTTTGGGTTTTCATCTGCTAAGTCTGTCTTCGTTTGGTCGAAGGGCACATAAAACCTTAATATCGATAGTTATAATCTCATGTTACTATGAATTGCCTCGATTTGTGTACTTCACGGTTTCGGCAACGATAAAAAATATATTTACGACGCTATTATCTCGAATGACAGTCTTGGACATCTGGAGGCAATCGTAAGCGCCATAACCTTTATAATAAATCTGTTTCCAACATCTCCCCGGGTGACCCTCGGAGTTTTTCATGAATGTCACCAATTTGTCGCCAAAAATTTTTTGGTTTAAGAAAAAAAATTGTTTTTGTTTTCAAAAGCATATTTTGACACTCTTCGTCTCCATACATTAGATGTCCGTCACATACAAGCGATAAGAAACCTGAGAGTTAAGTTTTTTAAAATTGGGTGATTTTGTTTCTATGTTTTTTTTTTGCGTATTTCATTAACTTGGTGGACATTTGTAAGGCAGGCTATCTATCGAAGTCTCACCCGCTTTGTACAAGACACTTGAAGACATATTTTGTATGGAAAAATTAATATCACGACAATTGCGTTTTCAACAGAGCAACTCTATTTTTAGTTCGTTTTTAATATTTCCCAGGAGTTTTTATGATTTTATCAGTTTCGGTCGATTGATCATTATCTGCAGTAACCGTACACCAACGGAGGCTGGAACACTAGTCGTTAATTTGCGTACACATCATACAGGGGGAGCTGCTACAGTTTTTTTTGCTGGGAAACCAATAAACTCGGTCATTACTTCATTCGCGCCATCTGTTGAAAGAAAGTTTGAGGGGAAAGCATTCTTAGGTAATTCAGGTTTTGGAGTACAACAGAGCGTCCAAAGTTTCCGAGATATAGATTAGAGTATTTTGCTCCGAAACTATACGACGGGTTTAATCAATATATTTGTAGAAATATTTGGAACGAAAGTCTAAAAGAGGAAAGATCTCTTCTAGAGGACCGCTGCAGGATGAATTTTTGTGTGAAAAGATCAAGGTTGCTGTTGGGTTCTTGCTACCTTCTTGTGCTAGTCTGGAACCTGCCAATTGCCGTAGGGGACCAGGAGGTAAGTACTAAGTTTGTACTGCTTTCTTCTTGCTATTGTTCCCATTGTCCATTTTCTTAATGAACACACTGTACCTTCTCAAGTGTCGCCATGTTTAAACGGTAGCTTTACTATTTGGCGTCATACTAAATGGCGCATTTAACGGTCCACTTACCGAACAGGGTTTACCATGGGAACTGTTTCCTTTCTTTCTTTATTTCTTTTCAAGAAGAGCAAATGGTCATAACCTGAATTGTTGCCTTTGTCCAACAAAGGGAAACTTTGTCCACAAACGAAGTGGACAATGGAACAATAGAAGTGATTGTCTTTCTATGAGTGGGTGTGATAGGTTTCACCCTCAACACATTGTTATCGGTATTCAAACCCTTCTTGAAAATAATTCCATGACCTTCCATTAGCTGACGGGTATCTTTCTTCGAACTGGTATAAAAATTAATAGAAAGCAGCTTTCAGTAAGGGTTCGTTGACAACCATACTGCATATAGGCAGCCTCTATAACAGCTTTGGTATCAATGTAGGTCATGAAGGGTAAACTGTTCCATTGAACAGCAGTTTGAGCAAACAATCGGCTGTCCAGGTAGTAAAGGAAAGTAAAACAATAATAACAGAGCTCTATGCAGGGTAAACAATAGATAGCTTGGTCAACTGGCCATACCAGGAACTCTCTGGCGGTGCCGATTAACACCCTCTTGAGACCAGGGCACTCATTTTACATGCCGCCACCACCCCGTCCCCCCCCCCCCCCTTATTACATTCTGCAAGTCTAACACTATAATAGAAACTTGGTTTATATTATAGGCAATGTTCATATAGGCCCATGTACCTTGGGCCCATTGAACTTGAGGTGGGGGTTGATCTTCGGGGGGGGGGGGCTTGATGTTGGGGACCTCTAAGCAGTCTAATATGCCTACTGGTAACTCTATAATTGTTCCCTGCTCAGGTCAGGCATCCCATCACTCATATGTGTAGTTTTACCCCTTTTCTCTTCCCCCCCCCCCTCCTCCTCTCCAGTTGACCGCAAATAATCTAACCTGCATTTCATATTGTTTTCTATGGATTCCATTATTTACCCTTCACGTGTGAAATAACTATTTAGTCTAGATCGAGTCACTTCTTGACAGTACACAATCATCCACACGATTGTAATAAGTTTCAAGGTTACGTTAGAAAACGACATATGTTGTTGTTGCGCAGTCTATGATTGACGTCACAGGCTATTACGCAATGCACACCACAATTTCAATATTATATAACTAATATTTTATAACAACGAATCACGATATGAAGCTGGAAATAAGCCGCTTTATGTATTGTTTCACAAGCTATATATTACACATTTTCTTTGAATTAAGAATTCTGTTTACACTTAGAGGCCATCTGTATTACCTCTATTATTCTGAACAAGCTAGAAAGAGTACAATGAAATGGCCACCCTAATAAGTTAATAACCATTGGTATTGGAAAGTGGTCGCGAATTGCAAACGTGTTATTTAAGATCAATAAAAGAGCCCCCCCCCCCCCTATGTTGACTTCAGTGTAGAGATCAACGACTTGACGTATACTCACACTACATTTTCGTCTTTTCCAACGATTTTCACTGATAAGCCTTGAAGTTATTTTTTTTTTTGGAAAACTAGAAATGAAAATATTTATGCTAGTGTAAGTTGCACGAATGGTTGGTTTGTATTGTTTTCGTCAACTTTTAAAAATTTCAAAATGAATGTTTTGCCTTAAGTCATATTTTAATTTATTGAAACAGTTTGATGTTTAATACTCACTTTATAGAGCTGCAAGTGCAAACCGTTACAAAATGGTTACGGTAATGTACTGCGCTAACAGTGTGTGAAATTATTAAAGTTCAGAACCTGACATAGGCCCTAACGGACTTTATGTTAGGTTAAACACACACCTGGATACACTAATATATGTATCTATATGCTTAGGCCTGAAATCAAACAAAAAGATAATAATTGGTGATGAGTAAGCAATTTTGTCTCCTTGAACATCGTTTTATTTACGGTCACGTGATACTTGCGTACATGAATATGCAAACAATTGATATATATAGGAGTTGGTGCTCGGGTTAGGTGTGTAAACTGCAGTTTTCTCTGGACGAGGGAAGGGCATGGAAGAGGGGGAGAAGAGGTATTGTAGAAATGTAGAGGTAGGCAGGGTAGAGGTAGGGATGGGAGGAGATAGATGTGAGAGAAGATTGGAGGAGAGTGCGGGCGGGAGGAGGAGGGGGGGGGGGGGAATATTGACACAAGACGTCGAAAGATATGCACATTTTAAAAACTGAAATATATCTAATTATAATTCTCACCAAAACAGTGCGACAACTTTTATGTAACTACTAACGTATCCCATTTATATCACGTTGTTAAATTGTCGACGTCGCACTGTCAACTTTTCGACGACGTGTTGACATACATATCAATTTGAAAGTGGAAGCGTTGCTCTAATTGGCTGTTTCGATCACGTGTATTATGTATCCGTTATGGCTCCATTGGCGTGTCATGGTACTCATGAAAATAATGACACACATTCTCAAAAGTGCCACTGAACCGTTACGTGCTTTTTTCACTTAAAAAAAAATCTTGGCGGTAGATTATTATAAAGCTAATACAAAGTGCTTCCCAGACTACATAATTACTTGAACTTCTTCTTCAGCGATGACATACCGCGAACATTATTTCGTTAATTTCCGTATGGTTAAGGCATAACCTGAAGTTACCTTGTACTTTATGAATGTGTGTCAACTACGTGCTTGCTAAACCGTAACTTCGATGTATCATTTACAAAATGAAACACACACAAACATAAAAACATACAATGCATTGAGGTTTCGATGACTTAAGTGCACTGGACTTCTGGTTGCTAGTATAACCAGAACTAGCTATTACAACTACGTGCTTGCTAAACCGTAACTTCGATGTATCATATACAAAATGAAACACACACAAACAAATACAAACAAATACACAAATACACAAATACAAAAAAAGTGAGTGATAGAGAGATTCTGTATAGGAAGATGGAGAAAGAGAGAGAGAGGGGTGGAGAGAGGGAGGGGGATGGGGGAGGGAGAGAAGAAGGAAGCAAAGCAAAGCGGAAAACAAAAAAACTCTAGTTCATCTTCCCCTATCTTCCCTAGTTAAAGCTGGATCAAACATGCGATAAGAGAAAATTCGCACAGAAAAGAAAAGAATAGAAAAAATGCAGGCCACCTCAGTAGTTAGAAAAAAATTACCAAACTTACACAACAATAATTAAAGGAATAAATTGCTTTAGGTTACTATTGTTTTAAAATTTATTGATTAAAAGACAATTGAATGCGATTGCTACAAAATAAACACACTGTCCTGGCTTCTGCTTCTTGGGTTAGAATTACGGGGTTACCATGGTTATTGAGGTCAACGGTCACATGGTACGCCCGTCAATCACATGCACGCCAAAACGAGCACTACATTAACATTTAAAAAAAATCATAATTTTAATTGAAAGTTGAGCATTTATATGCTAATGAACTACATGCAGTTATATTGTGGGAAAACCTTCCATATGAATATTGAATGTATCATCAGTTTCTCAAAGAATCGGAACAAAGTGGTTTCACCTTTCTGCGGGTCATCGTACCTGGAATTCCAGATAAAACGTATTGATAGCAATAATTGTAAGCTTCTATAACCAGTTATGATATGAATTTCTATGAACCGTCAGCCATTAAAAGTGATCTTAATTTTCCGGCTGGTGAATACAATACATCGGTTGATGGATTGTTAACTAGAACTATAGATCTATATATATCATTATCGAGCTATAGAAGAGATCAGGTGACCCTAGGCCAACTTTTGAACTTGATCAAGTCTCCACCTACAAATTAGTTCTTGATGATTGAACCGAATCAAGTCGTACTTTTGGGAAGGTTTACGACGTGGTGGATGATTTTTAGTAGATTTCAAAGTCTTGTAGCTCTTGAATTCATTTCTGATCAACATGACTTGTCAACATGATGAAATTGAATGGTACCATGATGTGACCAAACCCACTACAGTTAGTAAAACTGGTGTTGGAGTAGGGTGGGGTTGGGTGGGGTGCCGGAGGAGGGTGTTTTGGAAAGTAAATTGGGGTGCACATATAGCGTCGATAGAACTAACATGTGCTGGACTTGCCCAAGCCTTGAAATGTTGCGATTTGGTATAAATTCATGTTTTATTGGCCAATTCAGTGGCGAATGAGACGTGGAGAGGTGTCTTATACGTGGTAGAACGAGCTTATCAACAGGCGAATTGTACGTATACATCACAGGCATTGAAATGCATTATTCATCATGTTCTCGTGGGCTATCCATCTAATGAAATACCGGGGAGGGGTGGCTGGTGGTAGGGTGGAGTGGGTGAGGGGACTTACTTACATTGCACGTTTTTTTTTTGGTGTTATTTGGACATCACATGAGTTTTGTAAATTATTCGCAATATGGCTTTTGTAGTTTGTTTGAATCGCAGCCCTACATTTTGAACCACAAATTTACGTAATGTATATAGATGTACTCATACACAGAAATATAGTACAAGTCAAACATCTTATTAGATGTTTGTTCCTCCTCAAGTAACTCTAGTCTATATATCGCTATTTCATACTTTAATTGTTGCCAGATAATACTATTACGGGCTACTCAAGGCAGAAATATATATATTCAATTTATGTCATAGTACAATAAAAAGAAACAATGAGTATAGGCATACCGTCAAAGTTTCTATAATTATACCACTTTTAAAGATATTCACCGTCATATATCTGGAACGCTCCTTTAAGACCGAATCAATGATGACGTCAGTTCTTCAGTTTCGGTTCTAATTGTTGCTGTTAATCCTTTAATTTAATAATCTATAAATCTATTAATATATTAAAAATAAGCTTTTTTACTCATGGGTGACACCGATCAGTGTCTAGCCACAGAATGTTAATGCACGCACAAGGCGCGAATCGGTGGGCGGGAGGAAACTGTGGGTATCTACACCCCTTGACACTCCTCCCCCTCCCACACACACACAATTAAAGACCAAAACAGTTATTAGCACAACCTGACGTTTAGACCTACTGTATAGTCTAAGTTTATATGCCACAGAATGCACCAGTTACGTCTTATATATTTTTTTTCAAGAGATGTGGGGGTGGGGGATTGGTAACTTGGTCCCCAAACTCCCATACATTGGGGTCGGCGTCAATCAAAGACCTCAGGGGCACATCCCCTCCTTTTCAAATCCTGGATTCACTCCTGCGCACCACATTGCAACAGGGGAGAGAAAACAGCCAGTACTGGGGAGAAATTCACCCATGCAGACATGGCT